>NC_088356.1:51072232-51244732 GCF_036884655.1 Musa acuminata AAA Group
GGTGGACGACGACACCATTATGGGTTGCGAGTGACTGTTGTGGATGAGAAAGAAAAGTAACAATGACTAGTGAGACAAAGGGAGAGAAGGAAGCGGATAACATAGATGTCGATGCTTTGTATTTGCATCGACGCCACTCAACAATTGTGTCGGCACCAACACAGTTGCTAAGCGATGAAAGGCCGCTCGACATCTGCGTTAGCATTAATGCAGATGCCGAGCGACTCTTTCGTCGCTTCGCATCTACGTCAACGATGCTTAGCATTTGTATTAGTGTCGACATAGATGCAGAGTGGCGAAAGGGTCGCTTAGCATTTACAAAACAACGTTGCCCTTCCCTGCATTGTTGTTAGCATCAACATAGATGCAGAGTGGCATTGCTCTACGTCTATATTTGTGTCGGTGTCAATGCAGATACCGAGTGGTCCTTTCGTCGTCCTACATTTGCATTGGTGCTGACGTAGTTATCAAGCAGTGTTGAATCATATGTAGGGTGTCGACATTTGCGTCGTCCTTTTCCTCCTCTCCCTTTGCCTCAACTCTTGTCGTTGCTCTCCTTTCTCATCTATAACAGTCACTCGCGGCTCCCAATAGTGTCGTCATTCATTATCATCGAAAACATAATTAGAATATTAAAATTATTTTTTTATCTATTATTTTTATGTTTTCGATGATAAAATTAAAGATATTAGTGTAAATGAAGTTAGATATTTTACTTTTATAACTATATAAATTTTAATATAATTTTTTAAAATCTAAAAATCGATATGGTAAGTAGATTGGTAATATGTAATTAGTTTTTTTTTTATGTTCTTTTTCTTTTGGAAGATCCAACGGTTGATATAACTCATTCTATCTCTCGCCCGCTCGCGTCTCTGCCCTCGGGAGCTTGCTTTCTCACCCTCCTATGGCTTCGCTGGCCCCTCGCCTCCACTCGCGCCCTTCCCTCTCCCCCTCTCTGCGCCTCAAGAAGAGCTGCGCCCCCCGCGTGTCCGCCACGCTCGTCGTCTCAAACGTGGTTAGTTCCCTTCTTCTGCCGTTCGTCTTACTCTTTCTTGGGACCGTAATCATCTTCGCACGCTGCACTGTTCTAATTCCTTTTGCCCCTTCATCCGGATGAAACCCTATGCTCTTTAGCCTGTTTCTTGAACTGCTTCGTCTGATGAAAGAAGCGGTTTTGTTGGTTGGATTGACGAATCTATGATGAATGGATTTAGTTGATAGTTGATGAAGGTATATGCACTTGAGCAAGAGAAGGCCCGGCACCTGAGTCAGCAGGACAATCATCAGTTGCTATGTAGCAGAATATCTCGTATTGTCAAATTTTGTCAAAACTTTCTCCTTTGAGCTCTGTCTGTGCCTAATGGAACACAATTTGGGATATCGAGATGTGATATTGTTGCTCTTGTTGTTTAAACATTTGATTCCAATGATCAAGTTGCTGATTAGGAACGAAACTAGGGCTTCATGGCTTGTTGTTGGCTAGCATGGTTTGTTAAAAATACTGATGTTTTTCTTACAAGATTCTAGACTGCATTAGGATATGCATCTTGTGAGGATAGATAATGAATTGTGGCAGCATCACACAGAGTAATTTATGATATATCCTATTATTTGTTCCTATCCGTGGCAAGTTGTCTGCTGATAGATAACTGAGACAAAGTATGATCCTCTGGCACAAATTATATGAGCTACACATATTTTCGCTACTTTAATCCGCCTTTCTATTGGTTGCACGTCTAGTAGTCATTCAGACTTATGGAGTTTCTGTAATGTACGTATTGATAATCTCTTGTATGGAAAACTTACATAGAAACCTTTTTCTCAATCATCCCCTGTTGCTGCTGATAAAGTTGTTCATTCTGTTTCCTTGTCTATATTTCACTATGTAAAATTGCTGATATAGCATCTTAGTGAGGGCTATGTTATCATCAGTGAGTCTTTGTCACCACTAGGTTGTGCCACGTAGGTAACTATTTCCTTTTAGAGTACTTTTCCCTACCATTAAGCAAAGCCTTTTTAAAAAAGTAGCTCTTCTTTTTACATAGTTGCAGATAGTTATATTGCTTGATGAATAGCCAAATAAATGACAGTTGCTTCTTGGTTATGTATGTTAATTGTATACAAGCTACAGATCTATGAAATTGAGAAAGTGTGTACTGCAGGTTGCTGCTGAAACATCCCTAAGTTGGTCCTCAAAAGAGAAACTCAATCTTTCAAGTAAATGGAATCAGAGCCCCCTCCAAGAAATTGATTGGGAAAACTTGGAGGTTGATTTGTATCACTGGACGAGGCCATTGCGGCCTGTGCAGGTATAAGATAATGTGTGCTCCAGAGCTAGTTGATGAATTGATATCTTGCACTGCAAATCCATTTAGTAATCGTTCATGGGAAGTTTATGTTGTGGCGTTATCTAATAGTTGACCAGTGAATCTTGACTTTGAACTTTGCAGTGGTACCCTGGTCATATTGCTAAAACGGAAAAAGAACTAAAGGAGCAGCTGAAGTTACTGGATGTTGTCATAGAGGTTCGAGATGCTAGGATTCCCATGGCTACTAGTCATCCTCAGGTTATTTTTGTAATTTTTATACATGAACTACAAGCAAACTGCCAATTTTTAACCAATTGTGCTTTAAGTAACCAGATGGATTCCTGGCTTGGAACTCGGAAAAAGATTTTAGTTTTGAATAGAGAAGACATGATATCTGCTGCAGACAGAAATGCATGGGCGACATTCTTTGCAAGGCAGGGAATAAAAGTTGTTTTCTCTAATGGGCAGCTTGGAATGGTACACCCAAATCCTTACATGCTATGGCTTTTATGGTCATCAGTGGTCACAAATTAGTTTTTTGTTCATATGCAGGGAACCATGAAACTTGGGAGACTTGCAAAGTCATTAGCTGTTAGTGTGAATACCAAACGTAGAGCAAAAGGACTACTCCCTCGTCCAGTAATGCATTTTCCAGTGTTTCTTGAGCATATTATCTTTTGTCATATTCCTTTTTTTTCCTAATTTTGAGCAAGATGTTGGGTGCACTCACCAATGCTATATTCCAATAGAATGTGGGCTTATGCATGTTGTGACTGCTAATAGCAAGTAGTTTATTATCTTTGTACATGTATATAACAGCTAACCAGAATGCATATGCACCCGAAAAACACATGCATCCTGGTATACTTAAAGAATGAAACTGAATTGAGAAAAATCATGGTACTGTTATATAGCAAAAAGAAGGAAGAAAAGGCCCAAGGGCTTTTAAAGAGGATATCCTTACATTGAGTCAAATTATTTCAGTAGTGAGCTTTTGAACTTTGTTGTTATTCCTCATTTCCTTTTATCATTAACTCTGATCGAGAATCCAGTATTAGTGGAATCCTTCAAGATCATAAATGGTAGATAAATTTGGGATGTAGGGCTCAAAAGATTACAAGGAAGTGGAGAAAGGTGAATATCTACTGTCCTTTCCAAAGTGACCCAGGTGGATGGTCCCTATTCCACTATGTTTTCTTTGGTTTATGACTACCAGGAACATGCTTGGTTATGAAGATGAGGAGGATTTTACTTTGAATGGTTTGAGTTGATCAAAGTGAATCCTTTTAGTTAGGGTTCATACATCACTTGTTATATAGCACAAAAAATTACCAAGGATTTTTTTATATTCTTGAGCATTTGTTTCACAAGTGCTTCCCTTAGCATAAAGCATAATATACTATTTATTGGCTCATAGTATCAAACTATTTTTTCATGTATGCTTCTTTAAGTATAATCTGTGCTGTTCGATGATCGATGAGAATATGAGATCTTTATACTTCTGTGTAACTGTTGTAATGTGTTATGTTCTGGTTCATTGGACAACCCCATTGATGTGCTATGTTCTCCTTGCTGCATAAGCTTCTGACTAAGAATTCATGTTTTTTGTTGATCAATAATATCTATTTCTTGTGCTTCCTATCAAATAGTTTTTTTTATTCTATTAAAAAGCTAAATTATTGTCATCTGTTTCTTGAGCTTCCCAATATGTATTTGCTTGACCTTAAAAAACAGCAAATGCTTTAAGTTAATTTTATGGAAGTTTAAGGTTCTCTTTGATTCCATAGAATCATTCAATTTCATCTGAACAGTATCTTGTAGAAGATGATAAATGGATTATATATAGGTTCAGTTATTCTCAGGTTTTGTTTTCTCCATGAAATAATTTATAATAACAAGTTTGAAATGTATGATATACCTTCAAAGTTGGGAACATTGCTTTGACTGCTATGTTGTCAATGTTTTTCTTGTTTTTGGTGCAGGTGCGTGCTGGAATAGTTGGTTATCCCAATGTAGGTAAATCATCTCTAATTAACCGTTTGCTGAAGCGAAGGATGTGTCCAGCTGCTCCTAGACCTGGAGTTACAAGAGAACTGAAGTATATCCTCTTTATTAACGTATTGTTTTTAAAAAGGTTTCTTATAAGAGACACCGATAATCTACCCTAATATACAAAGTTATGTCTAGATAAACCCTGCAAATCCTTATGTTTGATCTCATTGGAATAGGAAAATCTTTTTGGGTTTCTGAAGTTTCTACATGTCAATGTTTTTGGACAGATGGGTACGTTTTGGTAAAGATCTGGAGTTGTTGGACTCTCCTGGCATATTGCCAATGAGAATTAGTGACCAGGCAGCTGCTATCAAGCTTGCAATATGTGATGACATTGGGGAGAGGTCATACGATGTCGCTGATGTAGCAGCCATTCTCGTGCAAATGTTGACAAGACTTCCTGAAGTAGGTTGGTTCTTTCTCCCACTGACTCGTGAACTCTCCAAAATAGTTAAAATATTTCATCTTTCGCAGTTTCCTATAACATATCTATCCATATATCTCCTTGGTGCGTATATGTATAAAAGGATGAACACAGGGCACACGGCTCTCACCAATATGAGTTTATGTAGCCTCACCCCTTTTATTAAAGAGTTTGCTTATATGACTTGAATCTTGATCACTCTGGCCAGGGACCTTACTAATGTACCAAGGCTGGTCATCGTTTTGAGTATGTGTAGAGATATGTACATGACAAAAAATACCTATAGCACGTGACATCCATTCCCTTTAGTTCACTATCTTCTCTGAGTTTTCATCATGGCTTATGTGTTTGCGTTAATGCAAAAGGTCAAGGTTTTCCGAGATTTTTATCTTGTACATGAAAGATAGAGGTCACAAATTATGTGGTGGTAATGTTATTAAGCATGTGAGACTCTGAGCTCACATGGACTGAGAATCATTATCCTTGAAACGTAGCAGTCTTAGATAGTTTTTCTGTATTGCAAGGAGCTGTTCACTGTTGGGAGCCCCATGCTTGGACTCGGGTAATCTCCTGAGTGCTTATTTTGCTGGCTAGAAAAGTGCTGTCTCCATTTTTTTCTCGATAAATAGTTAATACCCCTTGACAACATTCTGTTAATGGTGATACCCTGTAACTTGTTAACGGTTAATAACCACTTGTGTGGGTCAGATATGCACAAAGAAAATGGGATTCAACTGTTGATAGCCAAGTCTCCACTATTTACTAAACAGGTTTTTTGTATATATTTCAGCCCACATACTAGACTTCTGTTTGTAAACAGTGAGTTCGTAGTACAACGTCCTATTTAAATGCATTTTACACTTTCGTGCTGCTCTAAAGGTTTATAAATTAAACAGTTAGGAGACCGTTTTCTCTCTCATTTCCCCTCTGCTAATCAGAACATTATGCAACAGGTTCAGAAACTCTTCGCAAACGCTACAGGATTGATTTACATGATCAGTGTGGTAAAACGTATGCTTCCTTCTTTCACAAATTCTACTTATACCTTGCTGCTGCCCCTGAATGTTAATTGGTCTTCTTGGCATCAATCGCTGCAGATTTCTTCAGAAGCTTGCTCTTCAACTGTTCAATGGAGATGTTAGCCAGGCAGCTTTCCGCATCTTGAGTGACTTCAGGAAGGGAAAGTTTGGTCGGGTTGCCCTAGAAAGACCTCCCAGGTGAAGCTGTTACTATTGAATATCTGTATATTCTTGAGCAGTACTTAGCCCTAGAAGAGATAAATGAGAAGAATATCCTGTAAGCAACTCCTCCTGAACTTGGCGCGACTATTGGAAAGAAGATGGAGCACCTAAGTCCTCACATGCAAAATTACATGGATAGGTATGTTGTAACTCCAGTGAATTAAACATTTATGGTCCTTAACAATGATTACTTGGTCCAAGTGATTTGTTTAGATAATTTGGCTCGATGCTGATGTCATAACCTGCATTGATTCTCTGATTTGTACATCATTTTAGACAATTCTACTTGTTTGAAATCCCTGAACATAGAGCATAATTAGATTATTTACACCCTCTCTCCTCGTGGCAATTTTACATATGGCTGTCAGACAAAAGTCTTAATCATGCATGCATTGCAGGATCAAGATTATTTGTTTTGGTTGCAAAGGTAGAGCTTGATCCAAAATTATATGCAATCCTACTTTATTTTCTATCTTTTTTCAAAAGAAAAATAAATCAATGGTAGACTCTGCATGCACAAAATCTGAAAGATTCTTAGTTAAAGATCTTAAGGACTATCACTACATTTAAAATCCTCAACTTTTAACTAGTGCCATCCAATTCCTGGCCTCTTTTAGGTTTGAGCCAAGGCCATAGAAGTGGTGGTGGAGAGCCTAGTGACTTCTCCAACCTCCATTTTTGTTGCCCCCACAAGGAGGATCAGAGGGAACCAATCATCTGCCCTGCACTTGCTTTAGAAAACTCCACTTGCTGCTGTGTCAAGCTTCAGTTGTATATGAGGTGGTTCATCAGAGGATAATAAATGCTTTGAGCTGGGCAAGAAGAAAGCTATATTGTCATTGTTCCATTCTTGGTTTCACAGAGATCCTTTCCTCTTTTTCCCCACATGCGAAGTTGCAAACAAGCAGATCACAGGCTGCTATCAATTGCTGTTTAATGAACTACCTACTGTGGATGTGTTTGGATATAGTTTAATGGTCTCCCCTCCTCTCTCTTCTTAGTTCCTTTTCCAGTCTGGAGTAGTTAAGCTGCACCTTTCCTTGCCTCTTACATAAATTTTCAAATAAAACTCTGTAAGCTGATCTGCATCTAAAACCCATAAGTTGGATCTGATGCATCTTCTCTCCCTGTATCAGTCTTCTTGATATTTGTCACAGTGTGAAACAATTAATTGTCAGGGATGTCATTTTCAGAACTCTGCCATCTCATGTGATACATGCATTCAAAGGACCACATGGAATGCAACCAGTGAATCCTTGGTTTGGTGAGAGCCATGAGCTTTTATTTGGTTTAGTCCTTAATTTAATGTGGTATGTGCATGCTTTCACTCTCAATGGACAGCATTCCAAATTATCCACTGAATCTGCAGCTCAAGATCACTGTCAAAAGCCAAGCATTGATATATCAGCACAATCATCTGATCCCAATTCCCAACCAACCAATACTTAAATCCATTGCGGTTGAAGCAGACAGCTCTTAGTGGCTCAGAAGGCATGTGCTTTAGCTCTCCAATGGAATATTGTCCCCCCCACCCAACCATTATTGCATTGCTTTCAGAGTCTGGAGAACTGCACACTTCAACCAGAAATGTAACAGTTAAGACTGAGGCCAACTTGTCCCAGAGCTACTGCAAAATGGCATGGCCGAGGAAGACTCGAACACCATATGGTAGACAGCTCCATTCTCTTGCCTAACCTAATTAAAAGTGTGGTGAAAGGACAGCAAGAATAGTGGAGATAAAGGTGTTGTAAAAGTTAGGGCTACCTACTTTGGTCAAATGGACAAGGCAGTGAGGGGATGAAGTCAATGCCCTCATATATATATATATATATATACACACACACATAGAATACCCTCTTCTTTCACTTGTTAATCCATGCCCACCTCCACCACAAGTGCTTCTTCCCTCTACCACTCATCATGGGCAGGTCTCCTTGTTGTGAGAAGGCACACACCAACAGAGGAGCTTGGACCAAGGAAGAAGACCAATTACTGATCGCCTACATCAAAGCCCATGGCGAAGGCTGCTGGAGATCTCTCCCCAGAGCTGCAGGTCTCTGTGGTTCATGCCACGGGCATTTTGATCACTTCATGCTTGCGCTTCTATCTCACTTGTACTGCGTTCCTGATGTAGGCCTTCTGCGGTGCGGCAAGAGTTGCCGGCTTCGGTGGATCAATTACCTCCGTCCCGACCTCAAGCGAGGCAACTTCACGGAGGAGGAGGATGAGCTCATCATCAAGCTCCATGGCTTGCTCGGAAACAAGTAATGTCTCGGTAGACTCGTGCTTGATGCTCCTGCTCGCCGAGTAACTACCTACTTCTCTTCTGACGCCGATGCTTTGTACGTGCAAGATGGTCTGTCATCGCCGGGCAGTTGCCGGGAAGGACCGACAACGAGATCAAGAACTACTGGAACACCCACATCAAGCGCAAGCTCGTCGGCCGCGGCATCGACCCGCAGACTCACCTCCCGGTGCACGGCGGCGCCGCCACGCCAGGGAAAGCCTTGAAGCCGCCATCGAGTGCTGCCTCGCCGGCGGAGAAGGAGAGGTGCCCCGACCTCAACCTCGACCTCTCGATGAGCCTTTCTTTCTCTTCTCCGACGCCGTCGGAGGTGTTTGCAGCGGCTGATCCAGCGGCAGATGCCACAAGCAGTCCTACATCAGCAGTCCCACCTCGTCATGCTCATGCCATCTGTTTGTGTTACCACCTGGGTCTCCAAAGCAGCGAAACTTGCAGCTGTCAAGAAAACCCTAGCCATCATGTTCTTAGATACTACAGACCCTTGGAAGAAGGGCAACACACACATTAACTGTAATGGATTCCACCACTGGATTAAGATGATGCAGACTGTAAGACTACTAGTAGTCAGCTTCACTCATCCATGTTTAACACGATGATAAGTGTTGACACTACTGTTACAGCATCTGAAGTGTGATGGGAAGCTTTTGTCATGGTTGGAGAGCATGTGAGGTGTTCCAGGTAGGTAGCCAAACATCCAGTAAAGAATTGAGGACAGAGAGACAAATGAAAAGGTGTAGAGTTTGGTAAGAGATCGAAACTTGCTCCAGCTAGAAGGCTGGTCGGATTGTGTCTTGTGCTGAGTGTAGCATTTGTTGTTGTACTGATACAAATGTCTTCTCTCCTTCCTTTTCTTTCTTTTTCCAAGCAAACTGCTCATTATTGTCAGAATCTTACTGTGCTCTATGAAGGAATGAACAAGGAAAAAAAAAAAAAAGTTAAAGAAACAGTTCTTATAGCATAGTTCAGAGATTAGTATTTGTAATTTTTCATTATTTATAATATCATATTCTTAAGTTATTCCTCTATAAATTAACATATATACTCATGATTTATAACTTAATTCTAATAATATTTTTTCACTCTTTAACTTACGATCTCTTTTTTTTACTTCTCCTTTTTTTAATTGTCAGAGATGACATAAAATGACAAAGAAAAGATAGATGATGAAGATAAATAAACTGAAGATCGAAAAGAAGGATGTGAGAAATAGTATTTAATGCCTGTTATAATGATTTAATATTTTTAAAGTTATTCTATGATAGTAAAAAAGATATCATCTTCCTGCATTAACCTACAAGATATTATTTTTTTTATTTTTAAGATATTATGAATGATAAGAAGGTGACTCTAAATAGTAAACTCCTTCAATTAATTGAGGATAAATTCATTAAAAAGTCTCTGATTTTTATTTTGTTTTCATATAGTATCCCCTTTACATCTTTTATTTTCTAAAAGATAGAGATTATTTTTGCTCGTCGTGATCACTTTTGCTTTGTCATTCTGTCATGGCCACCTCCACCTCCATCGTCACTCGCTCATTGTTCATTGTTTTCACCCCTAAGGGAGCAAAGTAGCTCGAAAGGAGTTAAAAGATGATGAGAACAATAACCTACCCTCCATGTCACTTGAGTGAGCAAAGTATGGCTCATCGTCATTGGTCAACCAAGTGATGTCGCAAGCGATGCTAACAAGGACATGATGGAGATGTCTAGCGGAGGTTGCTGGTAAAGCAATAAGGTGACGACGAAGATCGGCTCAATGACAGTGGTAGACAAGGGCAAGGGCATACACGAGGGTCTTAGCAGCCTCCGCAAGGACGCGACAAAGAGGGTGTTCATAGGAATCAAAGGCGGTAGGGCCTCGTAGGACGAAGACGATCACGATGGAGCGAAGATCAAGGGTAAAATGGTAAATATGATAAGGAAGGGGGCATTCTGCCATAATAAAGCAAAAAAACAAAGTTTTTTCTACCAGAAATAAGAAAAAAAAACTTGCAACTTTTTTTTTTTGGTTGAAGAATTTGCCCATTAATTAAGCAAGAATCACTGAAAAATTGGAAGGCTGGATAGAGTTGTGTTCATTTCAGAATCTATAACAGATTCTGGGTCCAGATGGAAGGGAAAGTGGTGGTGGTGCTCATGGTGTTTAACCCAGTGGTTGACATTTTTCCTTAAGCAAACAGAAGGTTTTGTTCAGTGGAATCCAATATTCTTCCTCCTGTGAATTGATAGGTTACCAGCAACCTGGTTTGATGAGAGGTATCCTCTGGTTTTACTGGTAAATCCTTTTCTTCTTCTTCTTCTTCTTCTTCTGTTTTCCTTTTTCTGTGGACCAGTGAAGCTTGAGAAAGCTTGACGATCATCTCTTTTGCTGCATAGATTCCGTAGCCAACAGAAGTAATCAATCAGAGACACTCGCATTGGCTTCTTAACATGACTTGCCATTTCACATCAACCATTCAATGTGCATGGGAGGGTGGCACTCCGAGCCCCACCTCCTTGTCCACTTGACATGCATTGTATTGCTCACAGGACTGGAATCTTTCGAAGATAGCATGAGAGTTGGTGGTTTGTTCGAGTTTGGCAGCCAGATGACGACACAAAGGACGGCCAACAGTTGGACTGTTTTCTACTTCCTCTTCTCTCTCAACGTGAATCTCGGGTTGTGCTTCCGAGTCCTTCACTCCTCCATGCAAGAAAATGGAGCGGGGTCAGATTCTAGAGAGCTTTCGATCATTGAGAGACGGTGACTCACAGCCTTGGTGGCTCGGCCATCTTCCTGTACCAACCAGCTTGTCCTTCACGATTGTGTACCACACATTCTGTCATCCTCTGTCCTGTCTGTCCTCCACCGAGTGAAGCTTTAGAGAAGTTGCCAAAGTGTTGGACTGAGGGAGTTAGGTACGCCAAAGAGAACAGGAGAATTAGGTGGGTTTGGTGAGCGCAAGCTGTTTGTCAGAATGTAAATGACAAACATTTGGTAATTGGTTCAAGATCCCAATGCACATCTCTAAAGGTCAATGCTCATTCCTTTTGCATCTATATACACCCACTGTCAGAAACTTGAACTTAATGGTGGAGTCTTGGCAATGACAAATACTTGGATACTCTATTTTGAGTTGTTTAAAGAATTGAAAGACACAGCAATTTTAATCTATTGTTTAATTTGAGGTTAAGTATTTTTGGGTGAATAATTCAAATTCAACGGAGTCAAAAGTCGTCGGAACAACTAATTATCTCACCTAGTATTAAGATATAGTGAGAGACTCCGATAGAAAATGACTAATCATGGATGAAGATGTTAAGACTTAAAAGAAAGGGAGATCGTTACGCCATGATTTGATTCTCCATAAATAAACTAAAACTTAAATTAACGAGCATATTATTAACAAATTTTGATTCTCCTTTGCTTTGTGCCATTTTTTCCGGCCTCATGGAAACTAAGATTGAAAAGGAAAAAAAAAAGGGTCTATTCATGCATCCTTTTTCTTCTTTGTTTCCAATTTTGTGTGTTGAAATGCGATTTCTTTTTCCTTATTTTCCTTAAGGATCACATGATTCACAGAGGACAATCACCATGGGATTCATATGATTTACGTAAGAAAATTTGCAACCTACAACGAAATAGTAAGCATGACTGATGACTACGACTATTGGATTCACATGCAGAATAGTGCAGATTCATTTAATCCGACGTAATTTACAATTGGATTGGATTCAGAGTCAAATCTAATATTAAATACAGTGAGAAGTTCGAATTAGCTAAGATTTGACTTTGGATTATCGATCTTACGACGACGCAAAAGACTTTGATCCCTAACTAAATGTCATTATGACATGAATCGGCCGGTGAGCTCCTCCTCCTCGTGAGTCTCGATAACGAGGTCGGACTTGGGGTAGGCAGCGCAGGTGAGCACGCTTGGACGATCTCGCCGGCGCGGCTAGAGGACGGTAGGCTGATGCCCTCCTCCTCCGCCTGGTCCAGGATGTACATGTCGTCGGGGCACACGATGTTGAACTCGCCTTCGGGGGGTGATCAGCTTGGCGTTGTACGTGGCCATGGCGGGGACCCACCGAACAGCGACCGCCCGGCCTTCTGGAGGGCGGAGAACCCGACGCTCCCATTCCCGTGGCTCCGGGGAGGGCGGCGGTGGCCGAGGCTGCGGCCATGGAGACGGGAGCAGAGAGAGGAGATGGCCTCGGGAGTGCAGCTGAGTCAGTATTGTAGAGCCGGAGGGAGTGTTGGCTGGTGGATCTTGTCCTGGCACGTGGCAGTACGTCAATGGATGGCATATCACTTTAGGGTGAGCTGTGCAGTCTGTTGGCAATTCAGTAGCCAATCAAAATTTGGGATGATTGGAATGCAGTCAACCAAACTTTTCGTACTTGTAATAATATTCCAAATTCGGCTTATGTGGCCACATAGGAATATGTGATCGTTTAACCACCCAAAATAAGATCAAAATAAGGTTATCTACGTAAAATATATCGGTGTCAACTAATTTAACTAATAAAGATTTTGATAATTTATCGTTATATTCAGGTTTTATTTTTATTAATTGAAGGTTGAATCGAGTAAATTTGTTTTGAAGGCAAACATTTATTTCATATCTTAAAATTAGGTGTAACAAGCCCATCGATATGGATGCATTATATATAACTAATGCTCTTTATTTGGTTAAGCATATCTAACACTTTTGTTACATTCTTAGCTAAAATTACTTAATATATGAAATTACTTAAGATATATGACATCCAAGCAATACTCATTTGTAAGAGTTAGTCTATCCCTTAATCTCATGTGGTCCATGAAGGACATGCATAGCGGAAAAAAAAGGTTCAAAAGGCAGATATGCAGATAATATATCATCATCGTACACAAAAATGATAAGATAATTGAAATAACAAACAACACAAACCAACTAATTTTTATTAGACACGAAAAAGTCTCAAAAGTGGGTCAAATGAGTGCACACAAAGGATGTTCCGAAGATAGATGTAGACTCAATATTTACTTAGTACTTTATGAATAGAAAGTGAGTATACTAAAACATTACATAACCCCTCGGATATATACCCAAGGCCTAATCCGCCTTAGCGCCACTCAGGAGTTCTAAGGTGTTGAGACAACAAAAGTTTCAAATCGTAAGACTATTAATAAAAATTTAGTTTGTGGCTTAAGAGAACATGGTTGCTTTGGGCCATTTCCCCCTTCATATGGTGTCACACAATCAAAAATATTTTTGAGTTTTACATGATGAAAATATCAAACAAAAATATTGACAATAAACAAAAATAAGATTGATGGTAGTGTTTTTAGCTGTATACATATTACCTACAAAAACACTCAAAAATACAAAGAATAATGAAAAACAAGAATCGAAAATCATCGTGGACAAGTGTTAAACATCTTATTGTATTGTTCTATAGTATTCTTCCCCACTTATTCTTTTGATGTCATTATCAAAATCTTTTTATATGTTAAAAATTAATCAACTTGAGCTTATTGTGCTTCTTAACTTTTGTTGAGTTATCGACTTCGATCCTTCTATTTTGTTGTAACTCACAACTGAGTTATTCAACTAGGAAAGTTAGCAAAGTTGGAACATTTCTCGTCGAGTCCTTTAGATCTGTTAGTTGACAAAAGAAGAGCCTTCAAACTTGGGTCATGACATTTGGTATCAGAACCGACCTAGCATTTTGGTTGGGTGAGAGGACTCGAGTAGGAAAGAGCTATCCGTGGATGGAGTCAAGAACTCAATTGATTCATGGTCGTGACAATTGTTCAAACCTAAGCTAGGTTTCACCCATGTAAAGTGCTTTTATGATAGCTTTGGTCGCATCTTTGGGATCATCTATATGCCATTTACAGTTGAAATTCTACTCTCCCCTCCAAAGCATAAGTTTAGTTAGTGCTTGGAAGACCCATCACTATGATACCATGCCTCATCCTCTGATATTCATGATCTTAGTTTAATGTTTTCTCAACTTAGTTCTTCTTGGATAGTCGAGTCTCTCCTGAATTTGAGGTCATTACAATACTTTGTCTCTACCGACTAATTGCTTCTGCACACTTAGTGACTTAGAAAGTATTTTCTTACTATCCTTCCACTAATCAAATTGAAACTTTTCGTTGTGGTCACCACTTGTTGTATAGTCCCTACCAACTTTAATTCTTTGGCTACTTGCTTGGTATTGATGATTGCTCGCCAAGTCTTGCCCCTCGAAAGCACCGAGATACTCATGAGAGAAGATAAACTCTTGAATAATCCATCATCCAATATCTTGTTTGATAGATCTCAGGGATTCTCCCATTTCAGAAATGATGCCAAATATGGATAGTTGGCTAGATTTTTGACTCCTTCATTAAGTTCAAATTGACATTCCATCTTGCACCCTCATGACAAGGTCTTTGACAACTGATTTGCTTGCACATTGGCATATTCTATAAGAGTGTCCCTCTCCACATACCCTTGCCTCCGTTGAGGCCTTTTAACTCTAATTTCATTATTGCGAGATGAGTCTACGTCCCCCGCATCAATTCTTTCATCATATAGTTGAGGGTATATATATATGTTCTTTTAATGCACTTCTCAAAAGTGCCACAATGTATGGAGAGCCACAGTCTATAAGAAAAAAAGACTTCAAGAACAATATGGTTACTATTTTTGCCTTCTATAGAAACCCCACACTAAGAATGATTGATTGTCCATGCAAAGTGCCACAAAGTTGGTGCTCCTACTCAAATCTCCAATTTGGATGTCAACTCCTTTCACCAATCAAGCTATGCCTTCGAATTGACTATTTTCATGAAACCTAGAGTCTTTGTCAGCTTCAATCTAAGTTGATTTATTTCTTAGTCTACTATAAAGTTATGTGTGGCTCATGTGTCCACCAATTCGCAAGTTGTCTTCCCATTCATCTTTATACCCATAAACATCAACAGGTTGTCATGTGCCTTTACCTCTTTCGTCATTTCCTTATATTGCTCTTCTGTTAATCTCGGAGTTCATTCAATAATTACACCGCCCCATTATGAGATTTTTGTGGTGATTCTTCGTTACTACTTAATTTTGATAAACTTGAGGTTAAAGAGTCAGCCTTCTCTTTTAGCCTATACTTAGGCTTTCACTTGGACTTACCTCGTAATGCATTAGCAAACGCATAACTCTCATGCGTTGTCTTAACAATGATTCATCACTACTTGAATATGACCTGCTTGAGCTAGAAGATTTTGCCTTAGTTCGATCCGTCTCCTCTAGTTCGTTAGAAGCTATAAGAGTATTGAGCACCTCCTTTTATTGTGGGAAATTCTATCATTCGATGCTTCCACCTTACAAAAGATATTTGTTAGGTATTATGATGTTCCTTGTGGATCTATATCTTATTAGATTACCTTTCTTCTTCGAGCCCTTCCATCTAGAAGCTTTCAAAGATCCCTACTCCGATAAATACTTCTTTTTCTACCATCTTTGAATAGAAATCTATGAGCTATTCCAGTTTAGCAATTGTACCTATTAGCTCACAAACATTCCAATGATGCAATTTCCGTTGAGCCCATGGTTTTAGATCATCGAAGAAGCAAAAAAATTTATCTTTCTTAAACATGTCTTGGATGTCTAGAATTTGCACAGAAAACTATTTCACATAATCTCGAACTATAGAGGTATGGCGAAGGTGTCGCAACTTCCGATGATCAATGAATTATATCTTCTCTAGCATGAACTAAGTTCATAATTTCCTCTTTAATGCATTCCAACTGCTAATGTTATAATGACCTTGCTACATTTCTTCCTGTACGTTATAATAGTTTTGCATCATCGACTAGATATATCATCACTAATGATACCTCGGAATCTTTTGATTTGGGTTGGGTCGCTCTGAAGTGCTATTTCATATCGAAGAGAAAGTATTCTAACTTCTTGGCATCCCAAGCACCCTCGAATTTTTACGATTTGGGGGCCTTTACTCTTGACAAGAGATAGCCATAAGACATTTCTCTGCTCACATGCATAGCTTGTATAAGTACTGATACATGAGTTATCAAGTCCCTTACTCGTTGTTGTGATTATTACACAGATTCTCTTTTGTTATTCATCAACCTTTCGACTATGATCTCTAACTAATCCAGTCAGGATTTCAACTCTCATTGAACAAAAAGTAAACACACTAAAGATGTTACAACACCCCTTATAGACAATTGACATTTTATCGTTAGCTAGAAATTAGGTTATAGCACATGAGAATATAAATGTTCTATTCTATTTTTCCCTTCATGGTCATGAATGAGTCTATACATAATGTATTCAATATAATATATCTATGTGTCTATATTTTTCAATTTTGTACATACTTTACACTGCATAAATAGGGCTTATATTAGGCTTAGTAACCATATTTTAATTAGCTTTTATGATTATTTGAGTCCTGTACACACAAGTTATATGTGGTCATCACGAAGAGTCAAAACTATTTGATCATCCAAGCAATCATTTTGGGTATTTTCTGACTTTATAGAGTGGCATGAGATATCAGGCTCTAAAGCTACTCGGGTGGCACATTACTAGATGAGTTTTGGAGTAATGTTTAGGGTTGATTTGTTATTTTATTTTCTGGTAATGTTATGTGGGCACTTGTGGGGACTTTTGGTTATAACGAACCTCCTTGAACCCTTTATCGTATGACCATTTAGGGTTTACGAAGTCTATAGTTATAATTTATATTATTTATTAAGTTTTTGTTAAAATATTTACTTGTGAGAATTTGAGTATAATGCTTCTTCTAACTTGTCTTCTCCTTTGAAGATCCTTAGGAGAACTTAAGAGGTTATGAGGAAGTTGACGTTTTACAAACGGACATACAAGATTGCCATATGACTTAACAAATCTAACTAAACCCATAAAAATGTGATATTGTACAACTGAAAATATTTTAATTTTTTTTATAATAAAAATAAAAAATAACAATAAACAAAAATAGGGTTGACGATAGCATTTTCTACCTCATATATGCTACCTACAAGAGAACACTCATGAAGAACAATAAGAAAGAATTAAAAATTATTATAGATAAGTATTAAAAACCTTGTTTACATTAATTCTTGACTCTTTGATGCTTTTTGTCTTGGGTGGATGTATTATGTACAAGAAATTTTTTACACAATTAAGTCACATTGGATACTTTCATGCTTATACCTTGAAGATGTGTCATGCATAAAGAGATACTTTATTGATTATGACATATCGAGAACTTTCATATATTTATATATATATATATATATATATATATATATATATATATATATATATATATATATATATATATATATATATATATATATATATATATATATATATATATATAAGAGGACACTTCAATTGGATGCTTCATATATTTTACACTTTTAGATTTTTATTTTTTATCATGGGTGAGCACATCATATTCAAAGAATCATTTTGATCATAAAAGATATTTTATTTTATTTTTTTTTCTAGGTGAATGCATCGTATACAAAGACTCTTTAAATACTTTCATGTCCTTAGTAGTCCCATCAAACATAAAGAAATATCTTGATTCTTTTTTACTTACGAGCAAATGCATCATGTGCAAAAGGAGTACTTTGAGTATGTTAAATGTATTAAACTCAGGCATGCCAAGATCGAGCTCGAGTACCCTAGACTCGGACATGGGTCGGTCAGGTGTTGACTCCGAGTTGATCATGCCTATAGAGCCTTCTTGGTCAAGCATGCGATTGGGTTACAACTTGGTGCAAGAAAATAAATGGATTTACTAATCCAACCGAGCTTCGAAACTTACTTTCAAGAAAACATCATCAACCACTAAGCTACTAGTCTTTCATCCCTGATAGTGTCAACATAAATATCACAAGGGCAGCTGACCCAAACTCAAACTCCTCAACTACATCCCCACCACTTCTTCGACGGAGCAACCCTCGACATGCCCCTTCGAAGGCAAGCGAAGCTGAATCGCGAGCTTCGGGATATGTGCATGACGCCAAAGATCTTAACACTCAGATCGGTCAACGTCTCCTGAATTCGTCGGATGACCATTCAACATTGTCACCAATATCAACGCATTTAATTTCTTAATATAAGTGGGAGTTGGATCCTTAGCTGCAAACAATGGTCGATTCATTTGGAAGGTTCCGTCAAATTTAATCCCACTATCCTACCTCAACTATGGTTTGTCGAGATACTTCAATTATAATTAAACTAAAAGCATAGTTGCATGACATATAGTCAAACTAAGGCCATTAAATGCTAGTAATTCCTTGTCGAGATTGGCCTTTGCTCGAAGTAAATAATATTATACTATAGTTATCGAAGATATATAATGCTAGAAGAAGATTATAGAAAAATTGATGTAGGAATCAGTTATGGATGGAAGGAAGGAGTTGATGTCCCTCCTACTCTCGATAGATCAAGAAGGAAGAGTGACGATAAGAAGAGAGGTTTTGGCATTGGTGTAGAAAACCCATCAAATGATCCATCAATATCCGTTTAAATGATAATAAAATGGTGTATACAAGAAGAAAAGTTCCAATGAAAAGTTTTGGAGGGAAATATATCAAATTAAAATTTTAATGTGTAGATGCTACCAAAAATTTTAATGATAATAATAATAATAATAATAATGCATGGAATAATTGAAGATGGGCCTGTCTTCATTAATTATAATAATTAGTGTCCTTGTGTGTGTCACTGTGTCAACCATTAGTTTTCCTCATGTCCAAGAAATGACACACATAGAGTTAGATGGGAAAAGTTGCATTTATTGAGCACATAGCCAATAAATGTCTCATTTATCTAATTAAAAATAATAATAATAATTTAATACTCGATCTCTATAATTATTGATATGATTCATATTCTCAATCGATGGAGACTTCAATTTAGTATGGATCCAAATGAAAATTATTTTTCAGAAGAATATTTTTTTGACCATCCATAATCCATAAAAATATATATAAATAAATAAGAGTTCTTTTATATTTAATTCAACAAAAACTTTGCCTCATATATTTACTAATTTAAACGTCCCAACAATTTCACCATAAGACTCTATTGATATAAGTTTTGAGAGATATGTTTGAAAGAGCATTTATCTCAAATGTTTGGTTCTCAACTAGAAATGAATTAGGTTGACTTAACTTCGTGACCAACAACTCTCATTAATTCATGTTTCATCTTTGATTAGGTCAACTCAACTTGGTGACATGAGATCGAGTGGTTAATTTGGATCCAACAATTCTCATTTAATTCATGTTACAAAATTGAACTTCCAACATTGCCTCATTGCTAAGTTACGATTCCACATTTAAGATGTATGAGGCCATCGGAGAATCCAATCGTTTCAAGCTCCATAATCGAATCAAATTATCAAAGAATTATTGATGATATAGTCGACACGACCGATCTCATCTATACAAATGAGTTTGATGGAGCATCGAGAAATCATTTTGTATTATTCTTATTAGTCGTTTTCGTCCAAGTAATCACATGTAGATTTGATATCGATTTGGGATGCCTCGCAAGGCAAAGCGATGTTATTATTGCCCCCTCCCCTCCTCCCTCCTCCCCCCTTCAACACGTCGACGATCTCATCGGCACACGTTCGAGCAAAGATAGCCATAGGACATCATTCGGCACACGTTGGTGTCGTCGTTGGGACCCACTACTAGAATCCAATTGGATCACGAAGCCCGACAACGATTGGCTGGTGGATCTTTGGTAATTGCAAGCCAATCGCGAGGGAGGGTTGATGGAATCCGTTTCGTGTTCCTTTGGATCCGAATGCTTCTTTCGCAAGCCAAGTTTGAAGATGTGAGGATCGGTGTCATCTCCATCCCTCAACACCCAATTTCTCATGTTTCTTCCTATGCGAATGATATAAAATCATATATAACGTCCTATCTGTTGATTTAAATCCTTAGATAGAAGATAGATTATTCTCTCATATAATTAAGATGATATTATTCGAACCTCTTAATAAAATAAATTCTCATAGTTTAAACTTTTTAGAGAATAATTTGTGATAATTTAAAATCTTAATCATTACTCTCGTAATCATAAATATACAATCATTTGCTATCTCATTGCGTCCTTACAAAAATTCACTCGAATGAATCCATTGATTAGATTAAGAAACAAAGTTTTACGATTACGAATAAGTTGAGGAATAATTAACATAGGACTATTTTTACATGTTGATCAAATCAAAAATCCTTGTCGATGTCGACCATCGAACTACTTGAATGATACAATGATGATTAAATGATAATTTCGAACCTAACAACCAAATCAAGAATTTATTGAGATTATCGGTACTACTAACAATGAGCACTAAATAAAATTGTTCGATGGATTTGTTGAGCCATTCAAATCGATCGTGCCAACTTGGAATAATGCACTTTTGTTGAGTGAGTCAACTTCTATAGGTCCAATATCACCTACACCCTAACTTGACTTTGTTCTTTCTTTGACTTTTTCCTTGTGAAATTTCTTGTGTCTTTCCCATTGCTTATTCTAAATTTAGTTTATTTTGAGAAGTAAAGATCAAACACATCTAAGTCTACAATCAATTTAATTCTCTTTTCACTTCAAATAGTGAAATCATAATTAATAACTTCTATTTTCTTCATCCACATGTTTTTTTTTTTTTTACTTATGTTGGATACAATTTTTTAAATGCCTCGGTGGATTTTTTTTTTGGAAATATTACTTATCTTGCTATGCGCATTTATCTAATTCTAAAAACATATATATATATATATATATTTATTTATTTATTGGAAACTCATTTATGTTAGAAAACGAAAATCATCGTTTGATCGATAAATTTTTTTTATAAAAGCAATTTAAAAAAGGATAGTCGATTATGCCGACTCATTTGTTCGATAAAGAAAAAAATAAAGGAATTAGATTTTATAATCATAAACATAATAATTTTATTTAAAACAAAATTTAACCTATATATTTATATTTTAAAGACACCCATAGAGAGTCATTACCATTTTCAAATGCTAAATATACTCTCCTGTGAAAAAAAAAAAATCTTTTCTGGTTGAAAACTTAGCCAACCAAAGAGGTCATTTATTACATTGTTTTAGTTCATGGACCAATTACACTATTTACCAAAACTAGAGTTCAATTACTTTAAATCCCATCCGTATTAATTCTTAAATTTATCATATATTTTTAGGTACCACAAAATGGTAGAGGATTATTTTGATATATTTCATGGTAAAGATAAATCCATATTTTTTCCTTTGTTAGGCCTATATATTTTTTAAAATAATAATATTATTTTTTTTCTATTTATTTACTATAAAAAATACTAATTAGTTAAATCTAATAAAATTGAGGATAAATTTTAAAAAAATCTAATTTTGAAAAATCTTCATAGAGTATCATATTTCCAAATATTTTATTAGAATATCCATTCTTTCGTAAAAGATGCTTTTACTCTTATGTCTTTACTCCTGATCATCTATGCCTCTATGTGTGAACCCCCTAGTTGCCTCCCTACACAACCCCCCACCCTTCGCATGTTGCTCTTGGCGGCGTCCACCTCTACATTTGACAGCCTTCAAACATAGGGTCCTTATCTTTTACTCGTCATCTCTATCATCCCTATTGTTGTTCTTAGTAAAGAGGATCATAAGCAAGGACGATGATAGTAGTTGAGGAAGAGGGAATGACAATGATGCAAAGTGGAGGATTACAAATATGATGATCGAGAAAAAAAACCTTGAGGCTCTTATAATCGTAATGAAATAAGACAATAATCTACAATTGAAGAGGGAAGGAGATATGAGGATGATGATATAGGACAGAGGTGAAGATGGACATAACAAATGAGGAGAACCTACGTAGAGGTGCAAGAGGGGCTACGAGTGGAGTCGACGATCGATGCAACGGAAAAAAGGATAAAATTATCTTTTTATAAAAGAAAAACGTCAGGTGAGAATTTTTGAAAATGAGGGTACTTCACAAGAATATCTTAAAACTAGGGACTTCTATGAGAATTTATCCCTAAGTTAAATAATTAAATCTATAATCTTAAATATTTTATAAATCGTCTCATATGTAATTTCTCATGAAAAAGAAATTTTAGGAAAAAAGAAAAACAAAACAAAACTATACCTCATGTGGGGCCCGCCAGCCGGCTCCCATGTTTCGTTCCCGTTGTCTCGTCCGCCAGCCGATGAGGGTAAAAAAGGCACGTCCTGTTTCGTAGTAACATGTTCTCACGCCCAGTGGGCTCCACACGACGAAGCTTGCCTTACTTTTTTCCATTTAATTTGCTCTTTTTCTTCTTCTTCTCCTTCTCTCTCTCTCTCTCTCTCTCTCTCTCTCTCGTTCGTTCCTCTTCCTCGTCCTTGCTCGATTCTTGCTTCTTCGTGTTCGGAGAATTTTGGGGGGCCTTTGAGCCTGTTCGCATTTACGATTGCTTTCGGCCTCGGGCAGGAAGCATCCGATCTAGAGCTGGCGTGAGCGACACGGAATCTCCCGTTTCCGGCGACTTCGTACCGATTCTTTGGGTTTCCCCTATCCGGTAAGCGATGCTCTTTCTCTAGGTTTTTCTTTTCTCTCCATGAAGTACTTGTTGTGTTCTCTTCCTACTGTGTGTGGTCGGAAGGTTGATTTTTAAGAATAAGATTGGATTTATTGTGTTATTTTATTTCGAATTTTGGTTCTCTGGCCCTTGGATCGCGGTAATGAGCTGGCACTTGAATTTGGACATCCCGCTTTTCTTATTCCATCAGATTCGTGATCGATTTCGAACGTGTTGGTCGTTTAGTTGGATTTGGTGTTTAGATCTTGAGCTCCGTGGATGCGGCCTGGTTAATTGGGTTTTTTTCCTTTTTTGTTGCTTGTCTTCGTTGACTCCGTTCTATCTTTAGGTGACCGATGACTTTTGTATTTTCCTTCAGTTGTGGATGACCGAATTCTTTTGAATTCGATTCTGCTGGATGAGCACTGGCATTCTGAGTTAGGATCTCGTCTTATGAGTTTGCCACTTGTTCTTGCTGAACCCCTTGTTGTTTTTCCAGGGCCTAATAACGAATATCGTTCTGAGTACTAATTCAGTCATCGCTAGTCTATTCAGATCTTGATTGACTTCCTGCTTCAAAACAAGTGTTTAGGGTGGTTGTTTTCTGTTTGTATCATGTTATTTTTTTGAACTTTTTGGGCGATTTTTTACTTACATGCATATGTGACTGGAAACGTTATATGTTTGGTTATTCTATATGACAATCGACAAGAGATTTATATACTTTTTTAACTATGCACCATTCGTTGTGGTTTATCTTTCCAAATTTATTTGTTTGACTGCACTAAAATTGTGATAGAATAGTGCTGTGATTACTGATCTTTTCTTCAGGATACTGATTGTGAGAGTGATTGGAATCTGATGTCATTTGAATCAGATGAATACAATGTGCCAATCATTTCTTGCGAAACAGGCAACATCAGGTAGTAAAATTCAGACTAAATTTTGACACGCTCCTTTGTTTGATTTGTGTGAACAGAGGAATAGTTTCTGCTCCCTGAACAGTGAATATCAACCTGAGCGCTGTAGGTCCTGTCTGGAGAAGTATGGTCAAGAGGTCTTAACGATGAATGGCTTAAGTCCCTACGCCACTCCTCCTCTAAGTCCTATGTCAAGCTATGCGAGTTGTTCTTCAAGCTTTGGTAACTGGGTCTACTGTTTTTTTCTCTAAATTTATTATATATTTACATTTTTTTTGCTTTTTTTCCTTATGCCTTTTTTCTTATTCCAGGTGATATCTGGACTGGTTTGAATTTGCAGGGCAGGTATCTATGACATCCAGTTGCACGTTTTTTGCTAAGATGCTGTCTTCTTCTAGGAAATGATGTGCTATAATCTGGACAACAGGCTGCATGCACACAAAATTATTATTCATTGATTAAAGTTAACTAATTAATGTATTACAATCTAACAGTTACATTTAGTTATGTTTTTCCTGATTTTTGCTACATTATCATTTGTTGCATATGTCAACTGTTTCAATTTTATCAGATAACTTGTCACTGACTGGTTATAAGAACCACCAGCAATCAAGTCCTTGACTATTTTGAAGACTTTTTATCTATTTCTTCATTAGTTCATTTCGACCACTTGTTGATGGTTGATTCATTGTTTCTAATGTGCTTTCATGCATCAGGGAGGACGGATGTGGTGTTATAGATACTGGTGAAAAACATAGAGGTAAAAGTATCGAGGCTTCTTTTGCCAGGACCAGTGCAGATGGCTCTGGACATCACATTTTAACTGGAAAAAATTTATCATCCAGTTCATTAGACAGTAATGAAGAGGAAAACAAACTTGTCAATCACATTCTGGATGATGTTCAAGCCAAAAATGTTGGTCTTGACTCATTTAAGGCGGAGGATCTGGTCGACAATGATAGTCCTACAATGTTACCTAATTTTGAAACTGATCCTGGCATCTGGGACCCGCCTGAACCAGAATGCATGGAAGATGACGAGCCCAGCATTGCCGATAATTATGAAGATGATGAATACGGTAGTGCTGAGTGGAAACAGCCAAGCTCCTTGAGCATTTTTGATGAACATCAAGGGATCAACCACAGTTTTAGAGAAAAAAAACAAAAGGCAATGTTGGAAGAAATGAACAGACAGTTCAAGGTTCTTGTAAGTCGTTTTTTGGCATCTGAAGGAATTTCTTTTTCTGGTCTAGACGATGGTCAGAGTTGGCTAGACATTGTTGCTTCCTTATCATGGAAAGCTGCACTGCTTGTCAAGCCTGATGCTACTGAAGGAAGGGCAATGGATCCTGGATCCTATGTGAAGGTGAAATGTGTTGCATCTGGTAGCCGGCATCAGAGGTAATGTGGAAACCGGCACATGGTTTTAAGTTATGTATATCGGATCACAAGTTCCTTTTCGTTTTGTTCACTCTGGAAATCTTGATTGCAGTGAGCTGATCAAGGGTTTAGTTTTCAAAAAGCATGCTGCCCATAAACACATGCCAACCAAGTTCAAAAATCCTAAACTCCTACTGCTTCAGGGCGCCCTTGGCCATTCTGCAGTTGGTTTGTCATCATTTGATTCAATGGGACAGGTAATTTTATTAACCTATGAATGCTGTGTTCAGAATTTGTTGGTCCTGATTTTTGTTTTTTTTCATTGCGAGAATCAGGAAAAGGACTATTTGAGGTCCCTCGCTGAGATGATAGAAGCTTGCCATCCAAATGTGGTTCTGGTGGAGAAAAATATTTCCCGTGACATACAAGAATCTCTTACAGAGAAAGGAATAACTGTGGTGTCTGATATGAAGCTCCATCGCTTGGAAAGGATTTCTCTTTGTACTGGTTCTCCTATCATTTCTTGTGCCAATTTTCCGGCAAAATTGATACTGCCGCAATGTGACTCCTTCCATATCGAAAGGTTTGTGGAGGAATGTAACAATATTAGTGAAGGTGGAAGGAAGCCAAGCAAAACCTTAATGTTTCTAGAGGGATTCTCAAGACCTTTGGGCTGTACAGTGAGTGTGAATTTTCCTTAATGTCCTTTGATGTCTGATTCATTGAAGACATCCTTTATGTATGATTATTACTTTGAAAATTATGGTAATTGTTAAGAATATAAAATCATAGATCATATATCATTAGGTTTAATCTCTTAGATGCAGTGACATTGATCAAGAATTTAAGATGGTTTTAGAGAGGAACTGATCAATTCATGTTCCATGTATTGGGTTTGAACTAGTCTGCCACCCACATGTGAGAAGAATGTTAGGAATATAAAATCATAGATCATGTCTCATTTAATGACTAAGCTTTTAGATGCAATAGCATTGATAAGCAAATTAAGAGAATATGTGGCATTGAAACATATTCTGGTTTGGTTTCACGAGTACCTTTCACAAGTTGTGTAGTTTTCTTAAATTACTTAATCAGTTGCATGCTGTCTGTCATCTGATACATTGCCTTTTTCCTTGTGGTTCTAAGATCCTAAAACACATTAGTTTTCATGCATATTACTTTTGCATTTTATTGCTTTGGTTACAACCAAGGAATGCTGTGGCAACCTATACATGTTGGCATGTCAGCACCGTGTGCCGAAAAGTCACCGGTGTGTACCATGCCAATCCATGCTGATGAAGTCGGCAGATGCCTAGGTCAACATTTGTCTTGAGTCAAACGACACCGGAAATGGTACCATGTTAGGAAGATATTGGCACATTTTCTTATGCTATGCTACAGCATTTCTTGGTTGGAACTTGTGACCTCTAGAGGTCTTGGAGACCTTCATTGAGGTTACTGTTCTGTGTGGTGTCACAAAAACTTACCGGGAGCATGACTGGTGAGAAGTTTAGTGGGATAAACGAACTTGTCCGTGCCAAAACTCCTAAGCATGCCTTTCTACATATGGCCTTTGTTTTAAGTCATGTAACATTTAATGTTTCTTAATTCTTATTACTGAAATTTTAAGATCAAATGTAAGGTACAATTATGGATATATGCTCATAAAGTACGTGGGAAATTATGATTAAATACTAAAACTATGTTGTGTATATAGGTTTGACGTTTGATCATGGTTTCTTATTGTAGATACTGCTGAAAGGAGCTCAAAGTGATGAACTGAAGAAGATTAAGCAAGTAGTTCAGTATACAGTCTTTGCAGCATACAATTTGATCCTTGAAACTTCATTCTTGGCAGATCAAAGATTGCTTTTATCTGATAAGAATGCTGTAAGAGAACGAAGTGCAAATTTTAGGACTAGACCGGTACTCTCAATTAGTTCTGATGCTACAAAGTATTCAGATAGTCTTGAAGGTTGCCTATCTACTGTGGCTTCAGAAAATGCACTAGATGTTCCCATATACAATGAATCATTAGGTATAATAAATGATACAGCTTTCTCTGCCTCCCAAGATACATCATTAAATTCTGAACTTCTACATACGCTTTCTGACAAATCCAGCAGCATTGGCATGCTTATGTTATTGTCACCTCTTCAACCTCAGCTATTGTTATCACCTCTCTCTGCCTCCCAAGAAAAATTCCAAGGAGTCAATTTTCAACCCCTCAAATCTAACCATGAATCTTCACGCTTTTTCATGAATAACAGACCTTTTGATGGTCCAAGTATTGGCCCCCATGCGTTGTTGGATGTATCCGATCATGAAAACCCAGTAAGTTCTGATGTTAGTGAAGAAAAGATAGATGAAGTTCTTTATTTTAAAAAGACTGGACCAGCTAGAGATTCAACTCAAGGTATTGACACTGATGCTTGTAGCACTGTTGAAAGCAAACCTCAGGATGATATGGAGAGTGTATTAAATTCCCAGAGCATTGTAGTTTTGCTTTCTAAACAGTGTACAATAAAAGGAGTCATTTGCAGACATAGCCATCTTTCTCGCATAAGATATTATGGGCACTTTGATGTATCACTTGGACGATTTCTGAGAGACATTTTGCTTAATCAGGTTTCACACTTTTATCCGATTAGTTTTATTGATAGTACATACCATTTCTTCATTTTGAATTGAACTTTAATGATGGAAATGTATGCTTCTGTTGCAGAAGAGTTGTTCTTCTTGTGGTAAACCACCAGAAGCACATATGTACTCTTACACCCATCAGAATGGGAACCTAAGTGTGCATGTCAGGAAACTTCCTCCGATGTTACATTTGCCAGGTGAAGCTGAAGGAAAAATTTGGATGTGGACCCGTTGTTTGAGATGTAAGGATGGAAGTGGGATTTCCACAAGGAGGGTGGTCTTGTCTAGTTCAGCACGTTATCTTTCATTTGGGAAGTTTTTGGAGCTCAGCTTTTCATGCCATTCTGTGGCTAGACTATCAGAATGTGGACATATGCTGCACAGGGATTTTCTTCGGTTTTTTGGGTTAGCCCATCTTGCTTCTGTTTTTGTTTGGAGAATTATGTGTTTTCTGTTCTTTGAATGTGATTATCTTTATGAATTTTTGAAAAAATGCAGATTAGGATCCAAGGTGGCAGTGTTTGTTTATTCATCAGTTAAGATCTATGCTGCTTGTAAGCCACCACCAGTCTTGGACATCAATAATCCAAAAAGACAAGAGTGGCTCAGGAGAGAAATGGAAATTGTATGCAGTTCTTGTTTGTTCAGTGCCTCTATTACATATTTCATAGCTTTCTTTGTGTGATGGTACTGTAAAGTATGATCATTGTGTTTGACTTTTATAATTTTTCTATTTAAGCTTCTTTATCGAGGACGCGGATTATTCTCCGAAGTTTCAAACTTGTTGCAGAACTTGAAGCCTATATATTCTGGCACACTTGCAAAACAATGCGCGGAAGTTTCAGGTTCACTCAAAAACTTATCTGAAGTTGAAGAGGTGCTGATACAGGAAAAGGCTGAATTTGAGGTTGTAATGGTGCTTTATAATATTCTCTGTATTTTGAAGCATAACGTTCCTGTCACTGATTAAACATCATAAGATATTTATAATATTTTTCTCAAACCTTTTTTGTCAACCATTTAGGCTCCTTTGCTGAAGGCAGTAGATCATAGTGGACAAATTGAGATCACTCCTCATGAGATTCTTGGACTGAAGTGGCTATACCAGGAGCTCCTTTTTGAGTTGTATGTTTGGGACTGCCGTTTGGGTCGCCTTTTGCAGCATACAAATTTTCAACAAGGGAAAGATATACTTGTACATGATGATGAAGTCCCCAAGCTGCCTAGTCATGAAGATGAACCACCCCGTTTCACTGGTAGCCATCATGCTCAAGACATGAATATTAATCTTGATATAGAATCAACAGAAGCTTCCATCGTAACAAGCCATAGCTACTATAAGCTTCTTGATATTGGACCTGTTGAGGTGGAGCGGTCAACTGATCTGCCATCACCTTCTGAAGGTAAGCAGAGTTGTCAGGTAGTATGTGTACCTATATCTGGTGATCTACAATTCGACCACTCTATACAAATTGTAGAGGAACCATATATTGAAAAGAAAACTGATGTTGAGCTTAAAAAGGATGAGAAAGTTGCTGGTGGTGAAATACTTGCTGCATCACTGTCGAACGAGCATTCGAACATTTTAGATGGCATTTATGCAAAATCAGAAGGTCCAGAAGAAATGATCTGGGCTTCATTTTCTGATCTGAAAAGAGAATACAGAAGGGACCTCCATAGTGGTTCATTACATAAGTTTGAATTTGTTAATACCTATAGTCCATCTCACCTGTCTCCAATTTACCAGCCATCTAGTGGTGAAATGGACTTGTTGCACTATTCAGTTGGTCCTAACGGTACCATTATGTCTGCTTCCAAGGATGAGATATCAAGCATAATTGCATGTGGACTAGCTATATTAGAAGATCAGCATGGCTTGTTAGACAGGGTTGGAAAAGAATCAGGGGAGATACATAAATCTTATAGCTTGACATCTGTGAATTCTGAAATTTGTACATATTGGTCTTCTGTTGGATATTCAGAGTCTGGAATCAATTTGTCACGTGGTGCTTCCTCACTTTCATTTGATGAGTCATCTACCTCCATTTCTGATGGTTCATTATCTGTTAATCAACTGCTACCTTCAGAAAATCTGCATCCTGAAGTCACTGTGGGAATAGAGAAGGTTTCTGGGAAAAGTATATTCTCAGTAGTTTGCATATATGCAAAGCAATTCTATAAACTTAGAAAGAAATATTGTCCTTCTGAACTTTCCTACATATGTTCCCTAAGCCGTTGCAAGAAGTGGGATGCTCAAGGTGGGAAGAGTAAAGCTTTTTTTGCGAAGTCACTGGATGACAGATTCATAATTAAACAAATCAAGAGGACAGAACTGGATTCCTTCTTAAAATTTGGTCCTGATTATTTTAAGCATGTTTTTCACTCACTAGATTCAGGGAGCGATACTTGTCTCGCAAAGATCATGGGAGTATATCAGGTTTATCGAGAAACATATGCATTTTCTGATTTTCTGCCTGTATATTTTTCTCGTGTTCTTTCTTTCTAATCCAAGCAATATTTTTGTAATCACAGGTCCAGCAAAACATTGGTGGCAAGGAAATCAAAACTGATCTTATGGTGATGGAAAATCTACTTTATGGGCATAAAATTTCTCGAACATATGATCTCAAGGGCACTGTCTTTTCTCGGTACATTCCAGATGCAAAGCATGGTGAAAAAGTTCTTTTGGATCAGAACTTCGTGGAGGACATGGATAAATCTCCCATTTATGTTAGTGGGAAGACTAAACATCTTCTGCAACGTGCCATTTGGAACGATACATCTTTTCTTACTGTAAGTTTGCAGCCAACTGCTTATATTCAAAATTTGCTAGTTGAATTTATAGATATTGAGTTTAATTTATGCTGTTAAATTTACAGTCTATAAATGTCATGGACTATTCTTTACTCGTTGGAGTGGATGATGAGCGACAAGAGCTTGTGTTTGGAATTATAGATTATTTGAGGCAGTATACCTGGGACAAACAGCTTGAGACTTGGGTGAAAGCTTCAATGGTTGTTCCTAAGAATGAACTGCCAACCGTTATTTCTCCAAAGGAGTACAAGAAAAGGTTTAGGAAGTTTATGGCCAGATATTTTTTGGCAGTTCCTCTTAGCTGGAACTGTGATCACTGTTCACCCTCATGCATATTCTGTGTTGATAGCAAGAGGAATTCAGCTAAAATACACAATGCAGAGCTGCCAGAACAGTCATAACATGTTTTCAGCCACTACTGAAGATCCTATTATACCCACCTTATACTGTAAAACTTGAATTTATTTCTGATTCTTTGTTGTACTTGTTCTCATAGTATTGTACATCCTTGTTGCTTGGTCCCTGGACCCCCAATATTTGCAATTTTTTTAGCAAATTCGTGGGTTAAGTTAGGCCCATAATCTGTACTCATATATTTTGTCTAATTTTCAATTATTTACGGCAGTCATTGAGATAGTCACTATGCATGTGCATTGAATAGAAGCTGAGAATTTCTTATGAAAGATCAAATATCATTTTCATTTTCCTTCAATTTATACAGAAGATGTGTTATTTCATAGAGCTGGCACTAGATTTCTAAGTTCTAACTGCGTTGCTTTTTTGTTTTGGAGCAAATGCCATCAGAAAATTTTAATCTTGGAGTTTTTTTGCAGTATGACTAGGATCCAAATTCAATTTTCTGCCAATGTATTGCTTTTGAAAATATTCTTATTGATGGCTCGAACCTCTTGTAATGTGAGATTATTTCTGTATACATGTTAATACAATTGGGTATAGTCAAAAACAGAAATTGCTTCTTTTATTTTTATTCAGATTGTTACTCCAATTGTCTCTAGAATCAGTCTAGTTGTATCTTTGGTGTTATGATCTTCTTCTCATTTTCCATTTTGATCATTGTTTCAGAACATCTTGCAGGTAGTAGAATCAGTGCTTGTCATCTGTAATTTCAAGTTATTTGAGAAGGTCACCACATCTTATCGTATTACATTATGTGCACAATCATCAAATGTGATTTCCCTTCATTAAGGTAATATCTTATGTTACAGTTGTATGTTTGCAGCATACCTCATTTATATTAGACTTATATGATTTTCAAGTGATGCTGGTTGGTAAAGCCTACTGCTGAGTTTTCATACCACCGCATCAACAAATTGCCACTTAATGAGCTTAATCACCATGGTATGCTTGGTATACCCAAGAAAGAACAAAATTAACACATCTTGTTGGCTGTCCTTGTCCTTTTATTTTTCTTTTTTCTTATATTCTTAAGATTAGAAAAGACAAGATTTTATCAGTTTGTAACTTTGGTGACTTAATTTCTTATGCTGCTTTAGGTGCTGTGGAGTTCAAAGGATTCCACTTCTAGGAGCTGCAGTATCAATCATTCAGTTGATCAGGGCTTCAGGTGGTTGGATTAGACCATGCTGTATTTATGATATTCTGTGTAAATAATTTAAGAAACTCAAAGAACAAGTGACATATTTACCAGTGAATTCCCTGTTGTTAATCATTTGTATTTCTTGCAGGTGATTTGGCTCTGATGACTATTGAGCTTGTCTGGTTTGGTGATGACATTTTTCATAGAGTTGTTGAACAGGATCAATGTTGAAAAGGTGAGTTATGAATTTTCTTTCGTACTAGAAATTATAAAAATATTATTTATCCTCAGTTCCTGACAAAACTTTTACAGGTAGGTGCTCAGAGGTTATTGCTTGTTTAAAAATCTTTTGGAGGTATGTTTCCTGGCGCTGCACCTGATATTGTTACAATTAAACAATATATAGCAGTAACACAAGCATAATTTTAAGAGTAAGCATTAGGCATTCTCACATACAGCCTTTACGTGCAATGCAAAAGACGTGCTATTTAATAGAAGCAAAAACAGAAATATAGTAAAAATACAAATATGGGTAATTAAGATAAAATAAATTTTTTGCGAGTAAGAAACATAAATATACAGAAAAAACAATATACATTAAGGGCAAGTAATCTATAATAGCATACTGATTTACCATCTTTGGGAGTAAGTATATCCATATATAATTGGTCTATATTTATGACCACATATTAATCTGGCCCTATTTATTCATCTATTTAAGTACAAGGAACGAGTCAATTGAAATTGAGTAATAAGGATGTATATGCTTATATTAGCTTCAATCTGCTAGCTTGTTAAGATATCTTCAGCAAATTGGCTTATAGAGCTACTGGGTCAGACTGAGAATTGGGTTGATGATTAAGGTAATTTTTTCTTTCTTTCTTTTTATTCTCAGAATAATATTTAGTTGGTTCCAACTTCCAAGCTAACTTGAGTACTTGACTCCACCTTTAAGATTTTTGTAACCCACACTCTATTGGTGAACCAGTTTAAAAGTGTCAGGTTGGATTGACTTGATGCGTTCGAGTCAAGATCTTTACTTCAATTGTCTCTTTTTTTCATTTGGAACAAAAAGGAGAAATTTGATTTTGAATACACAAGGAATAGGCAAAGGAACATTTGAGAACAACAAGCAAGCAGTTCAATCATGAGGCCCAAGGGCCATCACCTTTTTCCCATGGACATTTTCCTTCTTTTTGAATTATTGCAGGAACTCTTAACACATTGCTAGATGTCACTTTATGTAATTTTCTTCTTGATTTAACTTGGCTGCATTCCAATCATGCACACATGAAGTCTCAAGAAGGACCTGTGCCATATGAAAGTGGTTCCAGCTTCACACGTATTTAGCTTATAGCAGTAGTGGGCTGCACTGGTTGTCATTTGGTAGGACTTCAGAGTCATCCATGTTGGAAGATATCAGGATCATGTCTAGATTTATGGCCCATGAAGCTAAGATATTTGAAGGAAAAGTCTTTTGTTTCATATGCTTAGCGATCTGCAATCCATTGTTATTGGTGGATTGGTCATAGTGATGCCTGCATCAAGTTCTAATCATTGATTTCAGCATAGAATTGGCTTCTACATTGCATCATAATGGCCTTTGATGATGCAGCCGGGCAAGAAGATGCTACCTTTATTGTTTTTGTTCCATATCTGAGATGTTTTATAACAAAATGCAGGTAAGTTTTGTGCTGATGAGCCACATATCACGTTCCAGGGGATCAAATTTCTCTATTTTGAATTCCTACGGTACATTACTAATTCATGTATTCCCATGTAGTCTCATCACATATCTGGAAGCCTACCATCCAAGGAAGGCATCTGCTAGCAGGCACCATCCTCTATAGACAGCTCGTACAAAGGATGAGAACTTGTGCAGTTTTCTTCTTCAGGTACTTCCTCTAAATATGGCTTTGTTGCTTCCAGTTCCAACCTTCTTTTGCTGATGGATGCTTCTGGTTGGATTTTTGGATCCCCTTCCGAGTAGGTAAAAATCAAAGCATTGCTCATGATGAAATAGCGGTTGTTATTCTTATCATAATTATCAGTATATGAAACACCTCTTCCAGGCTAACAGTTAGTATACCAGAGGAGATACGGTGTAATTTGGTAAGAAAAATAAGAGAGATTGTATCATTTTCCTTTGATGAATCAAAGTATCACAATGACAAAGGATTTTTCAAGGTGAGATTTTCTTTTTCAGTTTGTATGTTTTATCTTTTGTTACAATGCAAAATCGACTGTGTTATATAGCTTTGTCCCATTGGAATGCAGAGACTTGATAATACAATATGATGGTTGCTTTTTTGTTCGAGTTAGCATATATTATTGCGCAGCTGTGAATTATTATATTCGGCTCCAATCCAGGTAAAAATGTTTTGTATGTAATATATTTTGTCTCATCTGTTTTCCATCTCTCCTTTTTGGCATCTTCCTCTGCTAAAAGAGTTATCTTTCTGAAGCCCTTTTTAAGGCGTGAACAGTAGGGAGAAAGGACAGAAACAGTGGGGACTTCAGAAACCAATAGAAGACTCTTTTCTCTCACTTCTGTTCTTTCATCCTGATGCTTATTAATCTAATGCAGTGAAAGGTTGTGCGATTCATGCTGCGTGGGCCTGAACAGCACAACAGGTTGCACCCGTGAAGGCAGGAATCATGCGGCCAATTACTCGGGCGTGTTACATTTGTCTTCTTCCTCCTTCCGTTTACTTTGCATTCACCGTTCAATTCATAAACGTTCTTGTCATCATGTCTCCTCTGTTACACTTGTACGATGCTTTTGATTCTGCACTCTATGATGATGACTACTATTTGAGGCTTTTGATCACTTTTCACAGGGAAAAAGGCAAGCTGGTTGCTGTGAGATGATGTGACTTGTGATCCTTTCTTTTGTTTTCTTCTCGTCTTTTCTGGCGCCTTGGCATGTGGACTTGTGATTTGATAGGGTGTCGAATCTCTAGCAGCAACGCTGGTTGCGTATGCTCTCGTGGAATATTTGGGGACCTGAAGTTGTACCGCAGCTTTTGGAGAATCCATCTACTGCAGGAAATTGGATCATCATGCGATGCAGCCGCTGGAAGAAACATTGAAGTGACTATGTAATTTTTGTCTTATAGTTGAGGATTGCTATCTTTTCGTGAGGTCTCTTATTATATTTTTGTTTCATATATATATTCAATAGAGAGACAGAATGTTCCATTTTATATAATTATAGTAAAGGAGTGACACAAGTGTTAATGTTCTTTTTATTTTTCATTTATTCTTTAAATTAATGTTTTCTATTATTTATTTCATCTCATCAACAAGATGAAATCAAAATTACATTCTTAATAAATGATGTCAGAATAGTTATTTTCTCAACATTCTTAAGTTCTTGCAATGCCTCAGCCTTTGTCCAATAAGCATAAATGAGTCTATTCCTCAAAATTACTTATCATTAAATGTGCTAATTAGCTTGATTAGTAAAGATGACATCGTATTGCTTAAGATTCTATAATCAAAACTCATCTTCACTATTTATCCTTTAAACAAAATAATTATCAATCTAAATTTTTATAAAATTAATTATCTCAATTCCTCAGTGGTCATTATCAAAAATTAAAATTTCTTTTAATTTATTTCTTGAAAAATGATTATTACAATATTATTTCTATGATACTATCGTAATGTCTTGAAGTCGTCGAAACTATTTTAGTAAAATTCAACTGTCTCAATTCGTTAGTGATCATATGAGTATTTTTTTTATCAACGGTAATCATAGTAATATCATCCTACCGTATCATCATAATATTGTTCGACAAAAAATAATTCTTACTAAAACTTAAAAAAAAAAATTCCTTCTTGATTAATGATAATTATAGTATTATCATCCAATTGTATTATCCTAGTGTGGGTGATGTTCAAAGTACAAAATATTCTTCTTGTGAAGACCATCCATTGTCACTGATTTATCTCGAAGAGGGAGCTTATCTTAATCATGAACTAAGCGTAACAGTAAATCCACGAGCTTAGGAGAAAAGGCATAAGATGAGGCCATCCTTCTTCTCGGATGAACGTATCCAGCTCATCCTTCTTTCTCGTGAGCCTCGCAGTTCTCTTAAATGCAAACCACCACCTCCCGATCTCCCTTGCTTCCTATCCACCAAACCAATTGAGCTGCGACACTAGTTGTAGTACTGAAGAAGAGAAGGAAAGGATGGGGAGTAATGGTGGACATGGAGAGTCCTTTTTCAGGCTGCTGAGCGTCGGTGGCGGCGGCGGTGAGGGATGGCACTCCTACCGCCACTCCAGCTCCACAGAGGGTGGTTCAAGGAGGTGGGGGAGGAAGAGCCCGAGGGACAGGGAGGAGGCCACGGGGTGGTGGGGGGAGAGCGGCGGTGGTGGTATGGTGTCCAAGAAGAGGGTGATGGTGGTGATAGACAGCAGCGCAAGGGCCAAGCATGCCATGATGTGGGCCTTGACCCATGTGGCCAACAAGGGGGACCTCCTCACCCTTCTCTATGTTGTCCCTCCTGACCACCACCAAGTCAGGGGTGGAGGAGAGGATGATGCTGCCAACCTTGCCAATTCTCTGGCCACCCTGTGCAAAGCCTGCAAGCCTGAGGTATGATGCTCATATATCCTTGTTCCTTTGTTTGATCTCTGCGGGGGAGGTTAAAGATCATCTACCAAAAAAAGTTAACAATTGCATCTCAATTTTTTACCATTGTGTTGATGTTTTCTTTGAATCTGATGGCAAGGTGGAGGTGGAAGCATTAATCATTCAGGGAGCTAAGCTGGCAACTGTGCTAAGCCAAGTGAAGAAACTGGAGGCTTCTGTTCTGGTGTTGAGCCAATGCAAGCCTTCCCCATTCTGCTGGTAATGGAGCTTCAGTGGAGCATATCATAGTAGACCTAACAGCACAGTGACATCTCCATCAGAGTGCTTGCTATTCTTAGCACAATTCCTTCTTGTTTCTTCTATGAGGATTTGATCAGTAATGTTCTTGAAACTTTTGTCTGTGGAAATCGTAGCATGTTGAGGAGCAGCAGTGAGGAATTCGTGGAGCAGTGCATCAGCAAAGCCGATTGCTTGACGCTGGCGGTGAGGAAGCAAAGCAGAGGAGTGGGTGGGTACTTGATCAGCACAAGGTGGCAGAAGAACTTCTGGCTCTTGGCCTAAGCCTATATTAACCTCATCTCTCATCCCCATCCCTCTCTGTGGTTGCTGTAATCATCTCCAACTGCTGTAGAGCAAAGCCCTGACCTTAATCCCCCCTTCAGAACGTGTTACTGTTGAGCTTGATGTAATGCTTGATGGATCCTTTAACTTGACATGACACTGACATAGTTCATGTTTTCATGGAATTGTTTGATCTTACGAGATTTCTACAGGATAGGATGGATGAACTTTTGACATTTACCCTTTCTTTTACTTCAGATATTATAAGATTGGGGTAGAATTAGACGTACATTAATGCTTCCTAATACTTTTGAGAGCCCATCATTGGGTGGATCAATATATTTCAGATCCAACTCGATACATGAATTAGCAGTCTGACACAAGCAAATCCTGCATTTCCATGTTGCAGATCTAATGCAGCGAAGAACTTGTCTTCTTTGCTGCCGCCACGTACCGAATCCAAGTGATATCCAGTTGGTCGTTTTTGTATGTCCATATGCGACGTACCGAATCCAATGTGATAGTTCATTCTCGAAAGCTGATTGTGGCGACCTGATCTTTCCGTAATCTTCTCCACAACGAAATCACGGAGACGATAAGATTGCATGGTGAGACGTGTCAATTTTAATGCTAAGTCTTAAGATCCACACTATTAATCATGAGAAACATCGACTCTTTTTGCAGAGTCGTTCTCCTCTGCAGTCAAAAACAAAAAGACAACACGGCGTGAATCTCATCTTCGATGCGTACTCTCTGCTACGAAGGACAAGAATGAACCATTCATCAAGATCGCTAAGCTTCCGAAATCCAAAGCCGATACCGAACAAGACAAGTGAAACCAGAGATCTTTGTACAGATGAAACAACAAGCAGTGGTGCCTCTTGACGTGCTCTACAGATTCGTCGCAGCAGCAGTCGTAGAGTCACCAGCCATCGCTTCAAACACTGCTTGCGTCTGAGAGGGCCAGCGAGCTGCTGCCGGCGTCGGAGGCGTCGTCGTCTTCCCGAATCGACGCGAAAGAAGGCATGGAGTACTGATCGGACATGGAGCGACGGCGCAGCAGGGAAAAGAGCTTGGCGGTCTTCTTGTAGTTCCTGTACCTGATGGAAGAAGCAGGGAAGCAGCCGAGGGAGGCGAAGGCCTGATAGCTGGATGGCGAGGGGGAAGAGGAGGTGCCGGCGGCGTGCATGGATGGAGGAGGGCTGAGCTTTGGGGTTACTACGTTGGGCGATGCAGTGATCATCGTGTCATCCCCGTGCTTGGGAACACCTGGTTGGATCTCCCACTTGAACGGAATGGATCCCGGCCTCTTGAAGGAATCATCTATCCCCATCTCTCTCCCACCTTCCATGCCTCCCGTTGATGGTGCTCTCTCTCTCTCTCTCTCTCTCTCTCTCTCTCTCTCTCCCCTATATGTAAGGGAAGAAGACTTGGTGATAAGTCCACAAGTGATGAGTGTATGAGACAGATTTAGGAAAGAGAAAAGAGAAATAAAGGAGAATAAAGCTTTATTGGGCGAAGACTTCGCGTATCGACTTAGGCCGAGTCAATAAATTTAAGGAAGATGGGTTGTAGTTTCATATATATATATATATATATATATATATATATATTCTCAATATAATCTATTAAATATTTTATATTTTCCTTACAATATATTGTGATTTCATAAATACCCAATAGGAAATAGAAAGAGTTTAATATTGTGATTCGATAAACAATTATCTACTAAATATAAAAATTCATTGAATATTTATTTGTGAAAAGGATTAAAAGAGTATTAATGATACAACATTTTTATCTGTTACATATTTATCGCATATCGATGTAATATATAAACTATCATATCAACTGAGCATAATAATCTATTCCGATCATGTTTTTATGTCATATAATTTAAAAATAGAATAAATATCATATACTAACTCAAAATAATATTTTTGGTGGACTTAATACATATATAATAAAAAGAAAATTATAGTCCACTTGATGATAGGGTGAGTTGCTTTCTAAGTTCAACAATGGTGTGAAATGTCAATTTAGGGAATCCAAATCGTTTCTAGTGACCAGTGGAAGCTTCACACGAATGCGCCGACCACGCTCAGTTCTTATCACTCGACAAACTCTTGGTTGAATTTTTGGTGTGAATAGATTAGCCATCCTTGGAAAAGTATTACTCCGCGTTGGAAGGAAACGCGTCTTTCGTTGTGTTCTTCTCGAACAGTGCGTAAGGCACAAACCACACAAGACGATCTATCTAAAACTTGTACCACTCCTTTTTCTTTTTCTTCCTTTTATCCAAAAATAATAATATTGAAATTATATCGATTATGTTGAGATGTATTGTCTTGTTTCTTCGTAAAGGATAAACGATGAAGAAGATGAGTTCTTTTATCTTATCGGCGAAGTTGATGATTCAAGATCATCATCATCATTTGTTCGAAAAATGATAAGAAAGTATTTGAAGGAAGCAAAACAATTGTAGGACCGAAGACAACATAATCTAGTGGCTAACACTACTAGTTTGGTTGTGTACAAATGGGAGCCACTTGGCATGCGAAGGATGATAAGAGCCATATGGAATGAGATGATTAGAGGCAGTCCTCATAAGAAGGGAGGAAGAAAAAGAAGAGGCCGATGGAGGTGCGGTTCATTACGTCTCCATCGATGGTGTAGCCACAGATGCAACATGACAACCAGCACCGCAAGCAAAAGCTTGGCCCGAAGAAGACCACCTCATGGAGAAGCTTCGCAGTTCATCATTCCTTCGCACAGCATGACAATGAACTCTTGTTGCTTCCGCTTTCTCTTGCACCTCATGGATGTCACGCGCGGGTCCACATGCATCATGAGCTCTTACAGCGGTCAGCCATGGATGAAATGAGCGGCTGCAGCGATGAAAAGAGAATAGGAATTGAGATCTAATACTTTGGTGGCTCAATGATGGGTTTCTTTATTTATGTTGATACTTGTAGATCCATCTTTATCATCAAAAACCTATACATTTCTGCAGTCCAAAATTTTTAGATCGATCAAATTATCCATCGGAAAGGTTGAATCAACATAAACGTTCATCGATATGAGTTCAGAGTGTCATATAAGGTTCAACAAAGCAATCGATATTTCATGTTCAAATGTGTAGTACTACTTGTAATAGCGGTCTTTATATCTTAAAATATATGCTACATAATAATAAAGGGACTACAACCTCTACACACTACTAATAAAAAAGAAGTAATTATTAGATTATGATCGTTTGTTTTAAGCATTAAAAGCCTATAAATTTTTTTTTTTTATTCTCTATCCATTTAACGAGAAAATATTCATTTCAAATGTTATCTGGACATTTAATAGATTGTAGCGCGTCTCCAAGTCACATTCTCCGTAAAGATCATTGCCCATTGCAGGATTGTTTCTTTGGATAGTGTCGTTCAGATCATTGCAAAGCTTTCTGTCGAGCAAAATAAATTCCTCCATAATTGGCGAAGCCACAACGACAATTGGTGTAAAGCAGTGAGTGAGTTCATGGTCAGTTTTAGAACTTGTTTCTTCACTCGCTACTGCTCACCAAGAAGATGACACTGAAGTAGAAGAGTAAATTGTGCTTTGATATATATCACATGAAGGCATCTGTTTCTGCAAGGTTTCTAAGGAGTCTCTGATCTGTTCCTTTTTGTTTCTCGACCTCTCAACACAGTCCATGGTTTATCCATAGTTCTTCTTCCTAACTGAGTCTCCTTGGAGTCAGAGAAACCTTGGTTAGGTGCTATCAGTACTAATTTCCTCGGCCATGGAGTCCTTTAGATAAGCATCAATGTAGACTGGTTTCTTCTGATCTGACTAGTGACCCAAAATATATGGATTTAGATAGAGAAACATATCATAAAAACAACTTGATAAATTAAAAGAACCATATTATTCTTTTGATAATCCACTGGAATTGAACTTATTGCTCTCTATAGATTTCTTAGATGGTAATGTTAATAATAATCAAATATGATTAATCTGGTTGAATTGAGGCCTTTATGATGCGTGCCTAATATGATATCCAATGCATCGACGGTGACGGATGTTATAAACTCCTGACGCCTTTAGATTCGTGACGACGAAATCTAACAGTGGAAAACTTGTAACGTAATCCCTCAAGCATATATTGCATACTTGATATATGTAATAACACAATTGTGCATATTTACACATGTCGTATTCGATTATTGTATATATACTTAAATGTAGTAATCGGTAAATTGTGCATAAAAGGTTTTATACGGAGTAGAAAATTTCCTTAAGAAACAAGCAACGCAACGAAGCATGACAAATTACACGACTTGGGTTACGATCGAATGCGAGGGCGAGTGAGGTGCTGAGTCGACGTACGTCCCGTGACCAAAATCGCGACAATGAGTGTTCTCTTCCGTCTCCGTGCTGTATTGTTGTTCGAGCCGTTCCGGTCCTCTCTCTCTCTCTCTCTCTCTCTCTCTCTCTCTCTCTGCGCGCTTGGATCGGCGGCCGGCAACTATCGACCCTGGAAGAGGGCGGGGATGCGTAACCACTTGGAGTTCTTCTTTGAGGTGCTCCACATCCCCAAGCACTCCCCCACCCTCCCCAGGAAATCCGCACCGCCTACAGAACCCTGGTCAAGAAATGGCACCCCGACAAACACCCTCCTTCCTCCCGCCCCGAAGCTGAGGCCAAGTTCAAAGCCATATCCGAAGCCTATAAGGTGCTCCTTCCTCGCATCCTCTCTCTACTATTGCCAAATTTGTCATCTTTCTTGTCATTTTTGTGTTTCGTCCCCTCTACTGATTTAGTTCTCCTTGGGTCATAACTGATGAGCAGGACAACAGACCAATGGTTGGAGCGGAATCACCTGGACACCGGAGCCAGGAGCTGCAGAGACTGCGGAGAACGAGTAGTTCAGGAAGGGAGTTCAAGGATGCCTACTGGTGGACCAAGGCCGCCAAGGCCGGCATTGTCGTCGTTCCCAAGTCCAATTAGAACGAAGCCGCCGTCTGTCGAGAGGAAGCTTGGATGCACGCTCGAGGAGCTCTGCCGCGGCTGCAAGAAGGAGGTCAAGTTCACGAGGGACATCGTCACCAACAATGGGTATACGCTCTGCTCTGCGATTTTGTTCTTATTTGTCGAGGAATTGCTGTGTGTTCAATATGAAGTAGAAATTGGAAAGATGCTAATTTTCACTGGCAGAAAACTATTCATAACAGCCAGCGTTAAGACATATATGATATTGAAAAGTGGATATTCTATCATTTTTATTCACTTGACAACTTTTTTCTATTTTCCTGCTCCGGGCAATCAAATGTTTCTGAAAACCATAGTGTATGAACAGATCAAGCAATTCTGAGGGCCTAGGAAATTTCAATGCCTATGTGGTAGGATAAGTGTATAAACAAGGTAAATCATCTTCATTTAGAAGGTTCTACAAATGTTAGAAATGGTTAGATCTTGAAGGAAAGAGGAGAAAACATGATGTGAAACAAGTAGACTACTTTGAGAGAAAAGTTAAAAGAAGTGGCTTTATGGTGACACATTTCATAAGGGGAAATTTGTTGGAATTGGTAGAACTAGATTGTCTTAGTTCCGCAGCTGATGCCCGGAAGTGGAACTAATTTTCAATCAATAAATTCTTCAACATCGTGCGTAGTTACCTGTTTGTCAAATAGTTGTATAAGATTGCCCATTTCGACCCCTCGACACACATAATTTGTGTTTTAATCAGAAACATCAGCATGCTTGATCGTTGAGTGGTCCCACAATGTAACATATACTCAAAAGTAAATCTTATCTGTGCAGTTTAGGAAGATTAACTATTCTTTTCAGTTCAATATTACTTGTTACACAGAGCTTGGGTATCATATCTTTACGAAGTATTCAAGATTACAAAGTTCTTAGTCTACTTTGACCTGCACCTTCTAGTTTCTTAACCAATCAAGCATCTTACCGGTCTGTGGTCCATCATACTTATATTTGTTCTCCCCTATAATTTATATGAGCGCAGCAGCGTTCCTAACCTCTTAGATCTTATGGCACCAGATGAATTGGCTTGGGCCTACTGTATTGTGTAAGCTTGAAGGGTCTGCTTTACCGTCTGCAAGATCATTAAATTGGTACCCACATGCTGAAAACATGGAGTTGGTATCCAATTGTTTGTTCTGTGTCTTATCCACTGAGTGGTCCTGTGATTTGTTGGTTGGATCCCAGGAGTCGTGATTTCAAACATCTGGCTCCTTGTAAAGATTATTTCACTTCTATCTGAAAGTCTAAGTCAAAGATTTTGGAAGTTGTCCACATTTATTTCTCCGATATTTTCTTCGGTGACAAGAATGCAAATGCACCAAATACTTGGAAAACTTTTTCTGGTTAGGTATGAACTTTATACTATATCTTCTGCTTTGCTACCTGCAGCTTTGATCACCTGGATCTTCAAGATTCTAGCATTCTCTGACAGTATCTTGATTTGAGTGTTAACATGAATGTCAAACCTTCTCTGAGCCTTGTATTTTTCCTGTTGGCAGATTAATTGTTTGTAAGGAGGAAACACAAACAATCTGGATCAAGCCAGGATGGAAGAAAGGAACAAAGATAACATTTGAAGGCAAGGAACAAACCAGGAAGCTTCCCTGCCGACATAGTCTTTGTAATATCAGAAAAGGAGCACCCCAATTTCAAGAGGGTAGGCAATGACTTGGTTCTGAAAGCAGAGGTTCCTTTGGTGAATGCTCTTACAGGATGGTCATTCTCTTTCTGCCTTCCCACTGGGGAAAAGATGAGCTGCTCTTTCCAGGATGAGATCATTTATCCACTTTGTAAGAGGTAATCTATGAATAAAGTTCCACATTGTTTTCCCAAAGCAATTAAGCGTTGAGCAGCGATCAAGTATCATGGAGCTCCTGAAGGGTGGCACCTGAACTCAACTTTAGATATGTTCTTCCTCCCACTTTCATCCTGTTGTAAATATATGAATCTAGTTCATAAATGTTTTCATGCATATAGAGATGATGGCCAGGTAAAAGGCACTTGGCTGCATGTAGGACCGTTCCACATTCCAAGAATTCAGCACTCAGTGCTCTTTAGCTGAAACCATGGAGATATCTCTTGCTCTAGGTTATTGAGTGCTTGATGAACCACTCAAACCATATTGATGATGTTTTGTAGCCATCTCTTTCCTTTGGCACAAGAACATCTGCATCCTAACTATCCTAACTTGATGAAGAAGTTTTATTGAAGAAATGAAAAATGCTTCAATACATTAACATTTTTCCTCTCCTATTTATACAGATATTTTTCTCAGTAGAATAGAGGATTTTCCTCAACAGAATAGAGAGATTTTTTCGTTGGGGAAATCTTATCTTCTATGGTGAGCTCTGTTCAATCCTTTTCATGGGACGAAATGCACCTCAGTTCCTTTTGCAATTGTCCAATGTGATGGCCTAAGCACCTGAAGCAACCCACCAAAAGTAATAACCTTACCACTGAGCTAAAGTATACAAAAGATATGGAACTACAAGAAACTTTACCTCTATACTTTCCATAAGCCCAATACAGTAGATGAAAAAAAGAGGTATAGATTTTGACTCAAGAGAGACATTAAGATAACGATGTGTGTCCCCATCGATCATTTCATCGCGAAGCCATTAATGTAACCAACCATATGCTGTTATATTCACAAAAACATATAACAGTTGAGAAGGCGTTATAACAATATGTCAGTTGTTATATTGAAACAGTGTTTGTCGGTGAAGCCTTCTCCTTCACCGCCTAATACATCATTTAGTTTAAGCGGAAGCAGAATCGTAATTAAATAAGACATGGGCATAATTATAAAGACAGACGCTTCATGGCCCGACAACAGTCGCGACTTAGGATCGGACGGACGATGTTGACGAGGCCGATCCCACTCCCCACCTTCTCGGTTCTTTGTCGTGCGCCACGGTGGCATGTCGGGGCGCAAGTGGTCGCTTGAATCGGAACGCTCGGCAGCAGTCCTGGCATTAGAACAAGGATCTCACCTCACTCCCACTCGGCGCTCGCTTGCTTGCTTCCTCCTATAAAGCCGGCTTGCTCTTTCTTCCGTCTCCGTCTCATCTCGAAGCCGTCGGCCGAGGGTGAAAGCCCTCGCCATTCCGCTTAGTTCGGTAGGGATCTCCGGCCGGAGAGAGGTACTCATGGATATCCTGCTTTTGCTACCCACGATTTCGTTTCCGTGCCATTTTTTTTTTTGTGCTCTGGTCATCTTCATTGTAGATCTTTCCCTTTGCTCCTTTTCTCTTTTTCGTTTCGTTTTTCTTTCTCTTTTTTAGCTTCGTGTTTCTTTAGATCTGGCACGGATAATTGGCTATTTAAGTAAGATGCGAATCTTTTATCTGATATATCCAGCGTACTCTTATCCGCGTTGATTGATGTAGATTTGTTAGTTAGATCTCAACAAATGGGTTCGTTAATCATCAGTAATTATCTGGGAGTTCTCCAATTTGGATCTGCAACCTGTTCTAGAGATGAGACTCTAGAAAATTTGTCTTTTGGTCTTGAATGTTCTTATTGAGATGCTGAAGTGAAAATTTCTCAGATCTGTGAGTCGGTAACTTTAATCGGCCTCTCTTGCCTTTTTGTCGTCTGGAGGAGGTATTTTTAGAATAATTTATGACGATTATATGCATGTTTCATTGGTTACTTACTAGCTGACTTACTGATCTGTAGTCATAAAGTGATGCTTCTATGAATGTTAGTATTGCCGTCACTTCTTTCTGGTTTGATCATCTATAAGTTGTGGCTGTGGTAAAAGCTTAACAAACATTTTGGTCTAAATTTTTGCAGTAGACAAATGAATACCATAATTTCTCTTTATTGTCCCTTTCATGTACAAAATCTTTTCTTAATGTACCGAATGAGACATTTTGGTTTGGTATATTGCTAAAGAATGACCAATGAAAAATCAATTGGTGTTCGCAGACAAAATATTTGGATAAATTTACATGCAACAAACATGGCATTTGGGAGAAGCTCAAGGTTGGATGGCAGGGGGACATCCTCATTATGCTCGACAACTACAATTGTCGTGTTTGTCGCCCTTTGCTTAGTTGGAGTATGGATGATGACATCCTCAACGGTCATTCCTGTGGAGATGGCCGATACCCAATCTGAGACTAATGACAAAGTTGCTAAGTCCGATTCTAGGTCATTTGAGAATCGTTCGGGCGATGTCACCAATGATTCAACAAGCAGTGATGGCAATGACAATGAAAACAATGTTCCAAATGAAGCCTATTCTGCATCAGATAAAACAGCTGAAGTGCCAGTAGAGAAAACCGAAGTGAAGGATCTTCCAAAGGGAAGCAATGATTCTAAAAATGAGTTGGAAGATACTTCAAAAACTGGTACCTTTAGTGATGTCGATGGAGAAGGAGGAGGAGAAACAATCAAGGAGGCTGGAGACGTGGATCAGGAGATTGACACAGGTGACCAGGCAGATCGTCAAGACCAGAACATAGAGGACAGATCAAAGGAAGCTGAAAATGATGATGATACTAAAACGGATAAGAAATCAGAACAAGATGAGGTATCAGATGGCGGCAAAAATAAGGATGAAAACAATGAAGGTCCGGTAGAGGAGAAATTGGAGCAAAATGGAGACAAGAATACACCACAAGACTTCGACGACGGAAACAAAGAGGGGAATCAACCAAAGGACACAGGTGGCAATGAGGTCTTCCCATCTGGGGCCCAGTCAGAGCTTTTAAATGAAACCAATACCCAGAATGGTGCATGGTCTAGCCAGGCAGCAGAATCAAAGAACGAGAAGGAAGTGCAAATATTATCTTCACCTGACGGCCAAAATTTTGATTCCACCTGGAAACTCTGTAATGTCACTACTGGAGAAGATTACATTCCTTGTCTTGACAATGTGGCAGCCATTAAGAAGCTACACTTCACTGGGCATTATGAACACAGAGAGAGGCACTGCCCTGAAGAGCCACCAACCTGCCTTGTTCCTCTGCCAGATGGATACAGACTACCAGTGAGGTGGCCCAACAGTCGGGAAAAGGTATTCGTGTGGCCATTATTCTTTTTTCTGTCTATTAACTTCTTTCCATTGTAAGCTTTGGTTTCCTTGCTTTATGGTTTGCCGCAGATATGGTACAACAATGTGCCACATACCAAGCTTGCAGAAGTGAAAGGACACCAAAATTGGGTGAAAGTTTCTGGAGAATATATCAATTTTCCAGGAGGCGGAACTCAGTTTATACATGGTGCACTTCATTATATTGATTTCATCCAGGAGGTACACAAGTTTTATTTACCAGTTTGGCCTTCATCAATACTAATATTACTCACCATCCTGAGTGCTTGTTAATTTAATCCACTGGAATAGTGATACCTGTTTCCTGGTTGAACTTTTTCTCAGGTTATTACTTATCCTCTACTCTGCACTCCTTGTCACTATTGACCCTGCCAGTTCTGGTTGTTGAGACAATCCAAGTCACTCATACAGTTGTTTCTTGTGCTATTTCATTGGCCTATTGGATTGTGCACGATGCAGAATTTTGCATTTGAGACTTCTCTTGCAGATTCCTGCATTTAATTCATGCTTGTTTCTTATTTGCTTACACTTGCTTAGTAACTTCACGTGGAATTATTAGGAGATAATAAAATGGCGTTGGATGTAAAAGTTCTGGCTTTTTTTTCTTCTCATTTCCTGCTATCTAGATTCCAGTAAGGTATAACCGTTTGTTAGGTCTTCTGGTTTTCTTACTGACTAGATTAGGTATTTGATGGAAACAATCTTCCTGAACACTATTCATTTTTCCTTTGAGAATAATTGCAGTCATTGCCTGATATAGCATGGGGAAAACGGAGCCGTGTTGTGCTGGATGTTGGCTGTGGAGTGGCTAGTTTTGGTGGTTATCTCTTTGATAGAGATGTTCTGACCATGTCATTTGCACCCAAAGATGAGCATGAGGCGCAAGTGCAGTTTGCTCTTGAGAGAGGCATTCCAGCTATATCAGCAGTCATGGGTAGCAAAAGACTTCCTTTCCCTAGTAAGGTCTTTGATGTTGTTCATTGTGCCCGGTGCAGAGTGCCATGGCATATTGAAGGTACTTGTGTTGATTAAGCTTGTTCTTTCTCTTATGCCATTGGATCTTTGATCTAAAAGTTGAGACCTATAGGTGGTATGCTTTTGTTGGAGCTGAATCGGTTGCTGCGTCCTGGTGGTTACTTTGTCTGGTCAGCAACTCCAGTTTACCGAACTGATCCAGAAGATGTTGGGATCTGGAAAGGTAGAAATCGTGGCTTATATTTATTCTAAGTTTGAAATAGGTTCAAAGGAAGGGCCTATATTGTTTGATTAGTAATCTCAAGGAATATTGCCAAATTATCTATGCCTTGCATTTTAAGTAATCAAATGACAGCTAGATTGAGTTAACAAATTTTCTGTATATTTCCTTATATCATAAATTTAACTCCTGAATTATCACAGTCTACATTGCATAAATTAGGGATTGATTGCACAATGCTGATGATACCTCATATCCATCTCTCTGGTAAACTATTTTAAGAAAATGTTTTTTGTGATCTTCTGCCTGAAAAAAAAAAAGAACTGTGTTCTAGCATTTCACAAAGTGGAAGTTCCCTGTACTACTGACTTCTTTATCTTCTACTAGTATATGTTTTAATTGTTCAAACTATGAAAAATCACTTACATGGTGATATAATAGGCTTCAGCTAGTCATTTCTGTTTCACTTGTTGATGAAGTAGATATATAAAGGCAAACAGTCACCTGGCTTGTCTCTTAGTATATGTGTCAACAAAGTAAATAGGTTTAAACTGTCCTAACCCTCTTTTGGATGCCAGCCATGACTGCACTGACAACATCTATGTGCTGGGAGATGGTCAATAAAACAAGTGATGAACTGAACCAAGTTGGTTTAGCTATCTATAGAAAACCTATTGACAATAGATGCTACGAGAAAAGATCAGAAGATAATCCACGACTTTGCCAAGAATCCGATGATGCAGATGCAGCATGGTATGCTTTTTATTTTGGAGGGAGGGGCTGGGGATCCTTTACTTGTTTGGTTTCATCTATATGAAGTATGTATGTGCAGTTTTGGTGACATCTGCTGGCATGCAGGAATGTTCCACTCCAAGCATGTATGCACAAGGTGCCTCTAGATTCAGCTAGTCATGGGAGGATGTGGCCTGAGCAGTGGCCACAAAGGTTGGAGAAGGTGCCTCACTGGCTAAACAATTCTCAACCTGGGGTTTATGGTAAACCTGCACCAGAAGACTTTGTAGCAGACTATGAGCACTGGAAACGGGTTGTTAGCAAATCATATGTCGGTGGAATGGGAATTAACTGGTCTACTGTGAGAAATGTCATGGACATGAGATCTGTATATGGAGGGTAAGCACATGCTTATTTGTATTCTTGTTTAGCTTTGACAGGCATTATTCTTTTCCTGCTACAAGTTCTATATTTATTTATGAAATTCAAGTCGATTGTTGATCTTATCAACATAGGTGCAAACAACAGTGCAAATATTTTACAGTTTGCTTCACAACGACTGAGATTTCTGGTAGAAATTATTTAGTTGCATTTGATATGTGAGTTTTCTTCGATTGTGAGGATGCATGACAAAGCAAGATGTTTTAGGGTAACATGGTATGGTTAAAACCGATATTCTAGTATATTAATCTAAGTTGAAATTCATTGCCTATCAATGACCCATAAATCTTTGCATAGGTTAATTCTTCTAGAAAGTTCTACCATTGTTGTTATAATTTTTCATGTTGATTTGGTTGTTTAAGGCAGGTTCTTTCTTTCAAATGCTCAGCAACCCTATATGTTTAGAAACATGGCATGAATTCCTCATATTATGTTTTCTTCTCATATTTCCTGAATGTCTTCTCAAATTTTGGACTGTGCTTTATTCCATTTTCTAATGCATCCGGAGGCCTCACAGCAAATTGCAATGTATCACATTTTGTGTTTCCTATTAAAATTTGAACTTTTTTTTTTCAAATTTTGGCAAGATATTATGCCTTAACATTCTTTCCTACATCTTCAGCTTATATCAATGCATTAATTTCTGTTGTCGTTTTCAGCTTTGCTGCAGCTTTGCGAGATATGAAGGTCTGGGTGATGAATATTGTCTCAATCGATTCACCAGATACACTCCCTGTTATTTACGAGAGGGGCTTGTTTGGAATGTATCATGATTGGTGTGAATCATTCAGCACCTACCCAAGAACATATGATCTTCTCCATGCCGACCATTTATTCTCTAAAATCAAGAAGAGGTACGAAAATTTCTTTTGCACTTCTTTGAATATGGATATTACTTATTTTATCTTTCTAGATGCTTGAACTATTTTTGTCTCAGTGGCATTCATCTTGTTGTTCATCTTAAAAGTTTTTTTTTTTTTATGCACGTGGATGAAAGATGATATATATATAGACTTGAAGCGGATAGGATCTTCCTGTAAGTTAGATCTAACTGTAAAAATTACAGGTAAGTGTAACTGTAAATTTAAAACCACTAAATTGAAATGATGCAAAATGAGATTTAAGCTTGCTCATAAGTTACATCTAATCATTCAGCTCATCCTATAATTCACAGTAATCCTTGCAGTGGTTAGAAATCTCTCTCCTTATCCATAGTTTCTGATGAATGAACTCTGGAGTTGTGAAAGTTCTGGACAAGTTAAAGAGGCCCTAAACTAATGTATGTTAATTTTATTAGGGCTTTTTTTTTATGACCTTAGTGAGTTTTGATATTTAGGCATATACTTTAACCTGGATAGTAACCTTTTTCTGATCATACTGATAATATTTGACTTACAACTATGGCATCTGGATGATCAGCTAACCCTAAATATAATTTTAAACAAAACTAAACATTCATAATAGTGATTATCGCGTAATTAGATTCGGAGAAATAAGATGCTTTATTAAAATTTTCTTCTCTAAAAGTTGGATGCATTCTAATCTAAAGGATTCCATCAGATGTGCTTGTGTGGTATCATAGACATTTTCATCCAAAATTCACCCAATAATTCCAATTACCAATCATGGTTCTGTCACATTTCCATTTTAGGTGCCAACTACGGCCTGTAATTGTTGAGGTCGACCGGATAACAAGGCCGGGAGGAAAGCTGATCGTGAGGGACGATGTTAAGACAATCAGTGAAATAGAGACGACGGTGAAGTCTCTGCAATGGGAGATCCGGCTGACATATTCGAAGGACAATGAAGGCTTGTTGTGTGCCGAGAAGACAATGTGGCGGCCAAACCAGGTCGAGACGAGTATGCCATAGAGAGTAGGTGTATGAATGCTGCCATTTCTGAGGGAGATGGGTATGGTATGGTTTTTGTCGTTATTTACATTTTCAAGAAGGGGAAAGAAAAAGTTGTGCAAGTTACTAATTTCATAATTAATTCTTCTCGAGGTCAAAGAAATTGTTCTGCTAGAGATTATCTAAGTGCCGTTCTCATGTCGAGATGAATTGCCTTTAGATCTGACGAGTCATATATATCCCACTCTCCTCTTTCCCTTCCTCCTTCATACATACATATGTATATCTTGATATCTTGTTTAGAAGGAAGAATGAGTCAATTATTGTACTTTTTTTCCTTTTATTGCTCATAAAATGCATTACCCACGATGGGATGTGTTTTTGAGAGCTAATTATAGATTATTTTATATAGTTTGTTATCTTTACTATTTAAGTCTTTATATTTTAAAAAATTATATTGGTATCTCTATAATTACAAGTGAATATCTATGTTTATTTATCTTAATGTGATCGATTTTATCGATAGAAATATGAAGATAAAAAATAAAAAAAATAATTTTAATATTTTAGTTGATGATGATGGACGATAACGTCATTGGGGTCACTAGTGGTTATTATGAATAAGGAAAGTTGTAACGAGAGGTGAGAGTTGCTCTATATCTGTGTCGGGTCACGAGTAATTATTATGAATAAGGAAAGTGGCAACGAGAGGTGAGGGTCGCTCTATATCTGTGTCAATGATGCAACGATTGAGCAATGTTGCTCTTGCATCTATGTCGATATTGATGTAGTGGCTGAGTGATGTCGCTCTTGCATCTGCAATAGCGTCAATGCAAATGTTGAGCGGTGCTGCTTGAGACAAAAGGATCGCTCGATAACTATGTCTATGTCAATAGAGTAGCTTTTACCTCTTGTTATAATTCTTCTTATTCACAATAGTTATCCGTACCCTCTAGCAATATTGTCGTCGGTCACCACCATCAACTGAAACATTAAAATTATCTTTTTATATTTTATTTTTCTATTTCTATTAGTAAAATCGACAACGTTAAGATAAATAAACTTAATACTAATATAATATTTTAAAATATAAGAATCAAGACACTAAAGATAATTAATTACATAGTATAATATATTTTTATCGTACAAAATGTAATTCAAAGTGAGCAAAGAGGCTGGAAAATTAATGAAGCAAGGTAAAGGCAAGGCATGGCAAAGGCCAAAAGGAGCTGACCTCACCCACCTTTCTCTTGGGCCAGCAGCCACTGCTGGCCTCTGGCTGCTGGCCTCCTACACTTGCCTCCAAAACCTACAGCATCAGCTTCTCCCCTCCGGGCGCCCAACCTCGCACAAGAACACTACAATGGAGGCAGTACACGAAGCCCTTTTGGAGTCTGCAGCATGTTGACCGCTAGAATACGGCACAGTGCCCCGTCCCACTTGAGACACTTGTTACTGCCGTGCCCACCATGGAGTTCGCTACGTCGTCGCTTATCAGATACCGGATCTGCTCCTGCAACTTCATGTGTTGGTCGCTTGTCCTTTGTGGCGCCATCACGTCCACCTCTCCTCTTCCCACCTTGCAAATTCAACTCCTAACTCGAGATCCACGAACCAGTCCTAAAATGGAGACGATCGATGAACTAGAACGCATGGCGTCTATAGATTATTCGGTCCGTTGTGAGTTACAGTGGGTGGATGAGGGAGAAGGGGGATGATCAGGTGGACCGGAGAGGGGATGGGGAAGAGGAGGAGAGAAGCCAGTCGGTGAAGCTGTGGAGCGTCTTCATGTCGGCCCGGTAGTGGCGCTGCGTGAACTCCAACAGCTCCGCCCACGTGAAGTCCGGGTACAGCCTCGCGCCGCCGAGCTCCCCCGGCGGCGGCCGGACCACGCGGTCCTCCCTGGGGCAGAGGAAGAAGGCCAGCGACTTTCGTTGCCGGCGTCTGTTCACCACGGCCCGGTGCAGGCAGCTTTTGTACCTCCCGTTGGACAGTGCCTTGGTTCCCAAACAAAACCAAAATCAAAGGCACAGAAGCTATCAGAAATTGCAGGTGATTTCACTGTTGTAATAAGACAATGCAGATCTGTTTCTTTCTGCAAGATGACAAACCAGACAACCATGCTCCTGAATCTTTACATCTTGTGTGTCCTCTCATCTCTCTTTTAGTGGATTACTTTGCGGAAGAGTTAGTCAGAATGTTGAAGATGATGAGCTTGTGGCTGACATGATATGGCATGCAGCAAATCATCCTAAATATTGCTGCTAAATCTTGGATTTGATGCACTTCACCGACATGCCATACATGGATTCACTTCATCAAGGAAATTAAGGTTCCCAGCAGTGGAATTGTCTTCTAAGTACGTAATCTCAGTTTTGCAGTGTCTAAATTACCAAACATTTGATGTTGCATGTATACCTAATAGAAAGAGAACTTTTGAGTAATCAGGAGGAGCAGAGACAGCTCACGTACCATGAACGTATCACCGATGTTGATCACAAGGGCGTCGCGAATAGGCCGGACGGACCGCCATCTGTTGCCGTCGAACACCTCGAGCCCGTCCACTTGGTCCTGTCGAAGAACGGTGAGCGAGGTGGGATCGCAGTGTGGGCCGGTGCCGAGCGTCAGCTCCGGCTCCGGACATGGAGGGTAGTAGTTGCATCTCATTATCGACCGATTGTCCTCGAAGAAGTCTCTGTAGTGGGTTCTGTCCACTCCCAGGCTCATCGCCAGGAGCTCCATGATCACCAGAGATAGCTTCTCCATGGCCTCGCAGTATCTCTGGAAGACCAACCTAATCAAGCACCGAAGAGGTTAGAATGCGACGTGAATGGCAATGCCAGTCCCTTTGGGTCTCGATGCATGTCGATTGTAGGGTAATCTAATGGCTCACCCCATCCTCTGGAAATCATTGCCTAAGGTGGACGTGAAGTAGTCGACAACGACGCGGTCGTCGCCGGCCTCATGATAGCCGAAGGAGAGGGTCTCCTTCCAGGGCAGCTCCGAGGAGAAGCGGTCGGCGTGAGCGCCGACGTAGCCCCACATGCTTCCGGGCTTCCTCCGGGCGCGTAACTTGTGGCAGAGCGGGAGCCCGAAGAACTCGTCCACGCAGCCAAGCGCGTCCCGGCCGAGCGACGCGTCCACGCCGTGGTTGGCGACTTGGAAGAAGCCGTGGGTGGAGCAGGCGGCCCTGACGCAGTCGACCGCCCGCGCCGTGGACGCTTCGTCGCCACGAAGAAAGCCATCGAGGTCTACGACAGGGGAGTCCAGCTCCTCGATGGCGGTCGGCCTGTCGCACTGAGGCCAGATGAAGGCCTTGGGGATGGTGGCTTGGTTCGGGAGGAGCGCAGAGCTGAAGACGACGCCGCCGGAGCCGGCTTCTCTCTCTTTATCGAGGGCCAAGGAAGGGCGCAGGACAACGGAGGTGGGGTTGCAGTCCATTGGGGAGGACACACCAGGGATTAGACCGCGTGTGGAGGGTGAGTGTGGGGGAAGGACAAGTGCAGGAGAGGAGACAAGAAGGAGATGAAGGCAGGAGGGGTGGGGTGGGGTATTTGTAATGGAGGCAAGTGGAGAAGAAGACAAAGGAGGTGATAAAGGGTCGGCACTTGGTTTGGAAAGCATAGATTGGAAGGCAGTGCAGGGTTGGGAGGAGAAGGGGGAGTGGGAGGTGGGAAGGAAGAAAGGCCAATGCCGCCCATTGGTAAGGCCGAAGAGATCCGAGGGTTGGAGTCTTTTGGCAGGCAAACCAACAGCTGAAACAAAAGTGACGCCCCGCTCACAAGTCTCTAACGCCACATACAACACACACACACACTCTACATCAAGATCTTATGGCACCTACTGATGATAATATTACTACTAGAGGATCAAAATATGGAATCTTATCGACTCATGTAAAGCGACTGCCTTCGCATAATCTTATCCATAAGCTATATATGTTTGCAGAGCCATCGTTAACTTACCTGCCTCGTGATTGGTGGATATGATGTCCCGACTCAGATCTCATAAGTTAATTGGTCTATCAATTTCGTCTGATTCTAATTATTGATCAAAATATTTTTACGCGGATTAATCATAACATTATTGCATTGTAGGATGGACTATGAAAATTCCTAATATTCCACATGATATTTATGATCTGATGACCCGATTGAATCGTTTGACATGATTTAAGTCAACTTTAAGTTGACCTAAACGTAAGTCAGACAGTTTGGTTCCCTTCAGTTGTCGGATATCATGTTAGAACAATCATTCAAAATAGCTCATAGTTGAGTTGAAATCAACTTTCTGCAAACCCTAGTCGAATCAATCCGTCCTCAATCATTTAAAACCCTGGTTGGGTTAGCATCCCAGGGAAGAATCTGCAAAGTCAAGTACACAGCACTGGAAACCAAGATCAACTATGTCGAGCATGATTTATACCGCTAAAAGACATGGAGAAATCAAGTGACTTCCTCCTCGGTCGCCATGCATGGCTCTTCGTGGTGCTCTCTCTCGCACCCACCATACCTGGCAGCTGTTGGCTTCTTGCTGCCTTGTTTGGTGAGATCCCAACTCGGAGCTTTAGCTTGCAATCACAACGACGACACATCAACTCATATCCTAAGATGAGTTTGTTTGTGGTGCCTCACGAATTGTTCTTGCCGAATAGAGACAAAGGGCCATCAGATTCCCATGTTGTGAGCTGATTGATGCACACAGCTCGTCGTGGGACTTGCGTCCGTAAACCTTTTGTGAAGACGAGGGCGTAGCCATCTGATGCGACCGCCGCGCTTGTCGGACCCTCGTAAAGTTTCCTCCGCCCATCAATGCCAAGTCTTGCCCTCTGTCCTCCGTTGCAGAGTCGGCTTGTCCTTCACGAACCTCTCTGCTCCTCGCTTTTCTCCTCCTTTTTCGCTTTTGTCCTCGATTCAGACATATCTTCCTCGTCTCGAACAGCTCCTCCATAATGATGGAGGTGGTGGTGGCTGTTCCTCGAGGTAAAAGAGTGCCTGCAGAGAGATGGACGGCAATAGTGGGATGCATGCTCGTTCCTTTTTATCGTTTCCGATCGGTGTGCCAGTAGCGTCGCGTGCAGTGGGACGGAATTGGCTTCTTTGTCGGCTTCACGTACGCCGGTGATTGAAGTCATCTCTTTCGCCGCTGCGCAGACACTTCTTCGAAGACTGCCAGTATGCACTGTTTAGGAGCTTTTACTTGCTGTTGATAGCAGAGAGTACCATGAGAGGTTGATGTGCTTCTGTTTGTACCTTTTGTCTTACCAATGGGTGTATAAAATCTGCACATCGTCCTTTTCTGCAAAGATCATTTAGAACTAAAGATAGAGGAGGAAGATGCATTCATATCTCCTGCCTGAGGACAATGGAGAGAGCTTGCCACAGCATCACCTGGAGAGGAAAGAACAGGACTACAAAATGAGCTTCTCAAGATTAATACACGCAGTCTTATCCCTTCAAACAAAGCGATCACTATGAATTCAGACAAATCATACAAAATATTCTATTTCTTTCTTCCCACCCTTTTCATTTTCGCGGAGAACAATTGAACTCTGCCTTTGGCAGTAAACCATATGAGTGGTCTGCTTCAATCTCACTGTTTTCACTCCACTGACAATAAGTATAAGTTTGTTCTGCTAGAAAGATGTTCTCAAGTTGGATCACTACTTGTCTCAAAAATGCAAATGTGTTGTTACAGTCTTGAGGATGAGATTATCTGATTGTTTATCTATTTTTGCTGATGACTAAACTTGCAGGTTCTCTGCTTTCTCTCTTCTTCTCTGGTGGAATGATGTTAAAGACCATCATACATGATCAACCTGTATACTTGCGTGAACCAACTCATGCAGCAATGAGTGGAATCACAAGATCTCGCCCAAACACAGCATTGTTTCCCAGCAATAAGTCGAATCACAACAAAATGGTGACTGGCATGCTCCCAATTCTACTTAGTGGTGCTGCTACAGATGGTGTTTAGGAGTGCCAACAAGCTGAGCTCGATGGAGCTTTTCCTGGTCCCAACTCTGTGGAAATCAATCCCATGTCTAAACTCTTGATTGAGCTTGGTTCATTAAGCGTAAATGAACTCAGTTTATTTGGAATTGAACTATAATTTCTTCAAACACTCACACACACACACACACAACAACAACAACAACTATAATTTCTTGAGTGTGCTATGGCATATGTTCTCTTGCATCAACTTGCTTTTGCAAAGGATTGTATGTTGATTTTGTATCTTCTCCAAGATGGAGGAGGTAGCTCTCAAGTGTTTGGTTGGCCAAGTTGACATTCTACTTCTTTTTATTATTACCCTGTCAAACCAATCTTAGTCAAAGATTAATGATCTATCAAAGATCTTTGAAATTTCAGATATGTGATTGCCTTTAATTAGCTACTATTAGTTAATGTCTCTTTGCTACTTTTGTTTAATTTGAGAATGCTAGCTGGATTTTTGACAAGGGTTCAGGCTTTTGTAAACAATTTCTCCAATGTCATCTTCTGATCCATTCATCCAATCCAAGTATATTGACTGATATAAGGGTAGCTGTATCTGGTTATCAATTCAAATATAAGATAGAGATACATCAAGATCATAAGTTGACATACATTATTAATGCAGAAATTAAATTTATTTCTCATATTATGTATAAGATCATAGTTATCTAAATTGCTTCTTTAACTACCCACATCTAAATTGCATCTTGATCACTATCATGATCATACCACTCTGGGATTTTAATGCTACTCGCATGAAAATTTACTCAGTGCCATAAAGCCTCATGCCAAGAACACAAGTCCTCTCAGGTTTACGTGGGGTTAAGTACTGTCACATGAAGGGCACAGCCATTACTCTCCCATGCAAACGCAACTGTTTCCACTTTGCACACCCACCTCAAGAATTAAAGGCGTTCCTCTATATATGTCGGCATCTCAGCTTCACTGCTCCTTCACCTCCATACCTCAAACCATGGGCACCTGTGTTAGCAAGTGTTTTACGGGTCCTCTAAACAACGTTGATTCTGATCATGTGGAAGAGAAGCTTGTCATCTCTGAATCTTCTCCTCCGGCCAATCCCCTCCCCGCTGATCTGATACGCAAAACAGAAGTCGTCGCCATCTCCTCCTCTTGTTCTTCTTCATCGTCTTCTACTACCTCTGTTTCTTCTCCTAATCCTTCGACTTCACCATCATTTTCTCCTTCATCTTCTTCTTCTCCGATTGCTGACTGTTCCCCTCAAACTCCACCTCGACCGAAGGCAACCTCGTTGACGAAGGGAAAGTTGCGCATAGTCACGGTTGACCGGGAAAAGCATGTACCTGTGGATCTTCAGGTCATCAGACGTCCCATCCGACGACCACCGAAGCTGCCCGTCGCTAGAAGTAACCCACCGATTCCGGCCAAGAGATTCCGTTCAAGCTCGCCGGCGTCCGTTGCTGAAAGGAGGAGCGTCACGGCAGAACGTGGCCCCACGGCGACTCTCACGAGCAGAGTTAGAACGAGCTCCTCACCGAAGCTGCGTAGATCACGAAGCTTGGTCGGAGGTCACGGTGCTGCGCAGCCCACTGCCGTGAAGAAGAACGTCCGACCTTCAACCCCTGGCAACTCGTCAAGCCAACGGATCTCAAGCATGGGGAAGAAGACCTGTTTGCATCAAATCCGCCAACCTCAGCTGGCTCAGATCGGAAGCAGGGAAGCTTTTCCTGGACACATCTCCATGGTTCCTCCCATGGAGGACCTAAACAACCCTCTGATTTCTATGGACTGCTTCATCTTTCTTTAGTACAAGGCATTTAAGGCTCCTTTTCTTAGGGTTATCGTTCTTGTGCTCGTACAACTTAGGGTTTCTTTCACGGGTTATCCTTGATGTTCTTGTGCAATTTGAAGTCGTCCTTAACTGTGTGTGTAGGGTTCGTCATAATCTAGACTTGTACTATGATCACTTTGTTGTTAGATCGTGAAGAAAAGAAGCAATATTTAGATCCAAAATATTGGATGCAAGCACGTCTAATCGCATGCCTCTCATCAAAGAAGAGGAAAACATGTTTGAGAAGGTTTTACAAGTGTGACATTTCTAAGCAAGATTAAAATATATCCTTAGAAATTCACAAAAAATATTTTAAAGACAAAAAAAGGAGTATAAATGGTATACACATATGCCTCTAAATATTAATCCTCCATATATGTATCATTGAATTTGAAAAAAGTATTAGTTTTTAAGTACCTATAATAACACTTTCATATTATTTGACTTCTTTTTTTTCAAACTTAAATTACTTATACTAATTTTTAAATACCTATAATAATGATATCTCCCGTAGAGGAGCCAAGGGCTCAGGACTCTCCTTTTAGCACTAATATGATAAGTTAATATTTTATCGGTCCGTCATTAGTATAACTCATAGACTTGTGATAAATTATCCGTTTTGAATAATGGGTATACTCGCACGATTTTATCCTTTCGAAACTCACAAACAGAACAAAAAAATACCTTTGAAGACAAGGGTGACTCGACGGATTTACGATACCTTGATTCTCTATTAGATAATAATTAGTTAATAATAATATATATAAATCATATATATATATATAATTTTTATCACAAAATAATATAAATAATTACAGACCAGCAAAGAATCATTTTCTTTTATATCATTAAAAAATGATTAAAAGCATAAATACATTTAAACTGGTGCCAGCCTGGATATTCATTTTGGGAGTTGGACTTAGCAACTACATTAAGATACACTTCTGGCAGATAATTCTGTGCTATCATTCTCACCAACACTGCACACCGAAAGCAGCAAACCGCACAATCGATGGTTTCGTTCCATCAGTCGAGGATGAAATCGAGTCAGTCAAGAATCGGAATCATAGCCGGTCAATGAATCCACGATTCTGAATTGATTTGATGATTCGATTTTAGTGTTATATATATATATATATATATATATATATATATATATATATATATATATATATATATCTGCGTAAAATATATGAGGGATGATGATGATGATGTTAATGGAATAATATATTATTACTGTTTTATTATCATTTATTTTATTTCCATATTGCTTCTTGTCTTCCTTCTGTTTCGTCTGTTCGGTGGCTTCTGTTGGTGTGTGGAGGTGCCGAGAAGGAAAAGGGGAGAAGGGAGAGGAGGAGGGCGGAGATCGCCGGATCATCATGTGGTGCCAATCGTGCCGGGAGGAGTACGAGGAGAGGGACGCGGGAACGTGCAAGGAGTGCTATGAAGAGGCCAGCGAGACGGAGGAGGAGCTGAAGCGCGAGATCGACGACCTCAAGTCCAAGGTCGCCTTCCTCCGCCTCGCCTCCCCCCACGACCTCGTCTCCACCACCGACCTCGTCCTCCACGCCTCCTCCTCTACCTCCCCTTCCTCTCCCTCCAATCCGAATTCCTCACTCTGCACCACCCCCGCCGTCCCCGCCCACCGCGCCGTCCTCGTGAGCGCTCTCCCCTCCTTTCTCCATCTTAGGTTATCTTTCTTTTGCATGATCTAGCGATGGGTCGGTAAAAGTTTGCGTCTTTTGCTTGATTTGCTTGGAAATTTTCATGATGTGATTAGGGTTTATTCTCTATGTGAACTGTAGAAAACATCGTGAACCTCGATTTCACTAGTTCGGATATTGTAGAAGATATGTGTGAACTCGAGATGATGATCCACCATGTCATAGTGTTGGGTTTTTGAGAAGCAGCAGGAATGTTCTTCTTGCAGGTCACTTGCTTGATACTGATTTAGAGATATATCAACTCCACCTTATACTAGAATGCTTATACATGTGTATAAAGAGCGTGTAATGTGCAAACTTATTAGATACCTAATCCATGGTAGGGTGCAAGACGCTCAAGATTTACTTGATATCGTCAAATTGTGATGGGTTCATTTAGTATTTCTGATCTCATGAATCTTGCACTTATTGTTGATTGATTTGTCACTTAATGTTCCTCTTTTGTATATTATTCACTCCCCCTTCTCCTAGCCATTTATCAATACCTGATTTGATATGCCTTTGTCTCCTTGAAATGTCGAAGCAAATGGGGATAAATTACTTTTGATGAGTTGCTCCTAAATTTCTACTTTCTTTATGTTTTTCTCTTAACTTCTTCTCCATGTGCATTTGATTTCTCACTGTTGCTGCCTGCAATTTGTGTTTACATCTAATCTTTCTGAGGTTTCACCAAAAGAATTTTACCAAAAATGCACCAGATCTTCTATGAACCAGGGAGGTAATCAGATATTTTGAACTAGCAATCAAATGCATAACACTTTGGGATGGAAATAGTTCAGAGACCCTATAAGTCCATTCTCAAACACACCGGCCTAAGGAATGTCTTTGTTGTATTGCAAATGCACATGATTTGTATCTCCAGGAGATGGTCGAACATAAAGCCATATATCTGTCTGAAAGAGTTGTTCTTTTGTTAAATGAGATGACTTCGAATTAAATTTCATACGTTTCTTTTGATACATGACATGACTTGAATTCAGTTTCATCCCATCTTATAATTAATTACATTATACTTTGATACTCTAAGGTTACATTAAAATTTTCCTTTTCTCTTTATCAAGCGAAGCAATCATTATTGAACTAAATTCCACATGTCTTTTCCCAGGTAGTATCTGTATGTGTTCCTCTATACAAGTTAGATTTCTAGATAGGCACTCAACAAAATAAACTTGATTTGGAATATAATCAGCTATGTCCTTTAATTGGGCCTATATGGTATCCCAGAAGGTTGACAATGGTTTAATGGTCATATAAGCCGAACAAAACATTCAGCATCGATATCTACTCTTTTTTTTTTTTTGTGTGGTAAGAGAAATATAATTCGTAGGCCAACCAAATTGATAAGCTGGTTCATTGATGTTCTGATGGATGCTCCCTGAATTGTTGGGCAAGTTTTATATGGAAATTTTTTTCAATAACGTGGTTACTTTTTTCTGTTATCCTCTTGTAGATTAGCAGGTCTCCTGTTTTCAAGGCAATGCTGGAGAATGAGATGGAGGAGAGCAGGAGCGGCATAATTAAAATCTATGACGTCTCTTATGATGTTCTTCGGTCCTTTGTCCACTACTTGTACACGGCAGAAGTGCTCCTTGATGAACATATGGCTTGTGACCTCTTGATCTTGGCTGAGAAATACCAAGTGAAGCATCTGAAGATCTTCTGTGAGAAGTTCATGACATCCAAAGTGAACAGTGAGAATGCCGTTGCAAGTTATGCCTTCGCCCATCGGCATAACGCCAAGCAACTGCTCGAGGCCTCCTTGTCACTGATAATGGACAACATGGCCACACTGACAGAACGCGAAGAGTACAAGGAACTTGTGGAGAAGGACCCACGGCTTGTGGTGGAGATTTATGAAGCCTACCTCACTAGGCAGGTCAATACAGCGGCCAAGGATTTAACGTTGCAACCATAGGATGTAGAAACTGCAACCAGGAAAGATGGAAGTGTTCGGGTCAAGTATTACTTGCGTTTGAGGAAAATGTTATGAACATTTTGTTGATTTATATTCATTGATGGTTCTCTCGAGCTGCTTTTTGTGACACACTTGAAGTTGTATCGATGTTATGCTGCTTGTGGCCCCATGGCAAATGTCTTTTGGCCATTGCTTCTGTTAGGGATAATGCCTGCAAACAGGTGCTTGTACCTTCTCTTTGAAGATAATTTATTAACCTTTGAGACATTCATGGTGTTATAATTCCTCCATCCTTAAGCTGATTACATATTGCTCTGTGCATGATCTGGACTTTTAGTGGAAGATGAAAGATGAACAAGTAAATAATGGTCATGTAAATATTAGGCCATGGAAATAATAGGTCATCTTGTGGGTATTAGATTGTGGCATAAAGATTACTATGGATTTGCACAGGGAAATAAAGGGAGAAAAGGATAATTAGAGTACAATATCATCATCAATCTCCAGCATTGCTACTAAATCTTCCATGTGAACATAATGCACATAGTTGCATTCCTGTTTTTTCTTCACACGTAAAATGATCCTTTTTAATTGAGCATAGTATTAAACCTAACTGGACATTAACTCGGCCAAGTCTCGAGTCATTGGTTTCACTGATTGGAGGAGCAGCAGATCAAGCAATCAAAACATGAGTTTGATATAAAACATCTTAAAGTGATCTATTTTATAATTAAAAAATATTAAAATAAATATATCTTAATAATGTGGGATTCCTGCTTATTTTTCCTGCTTATCTTAATAAATATATCTTAATATATCAGGCAATTGCGATGTCTCAACCTATGAAGTTAATTTCAAGCAACTCATGTATGTTACAATAAGAAATGGCAATTTATTTTTCCTGTAGAAATCAACATTTGTCCATCACAAGTAATTATTACTCTTTATCTCTCCCAACTCAATGAGTCTTGAGAGACCTCTCACATCCAACGAAGCACAAGTCGATGTGAACCCATAGCAACCATCCATGTTGAAACTAGTTCTTGATCCAGCAAAAGATCAGATGAGACAGGCTTACTAGTATGCTGTGATGCTGCACATAAAGAAGACAACTCAATATTATTTTTCCACACATGGAAAAGGAATTACTTGGCTTCTCAAAAAAGACTAAATAACAGAAATAATATCCATGCCGGCAATCATTTGATGACAATGTCCGATTTAAAGTTCGGGTCGCATGATGATGCAAACATCTAAAGACACTACCCAATCAAGACTTAAATGTAAGAACCAAAAGACACAAGATACATTACAAGAGCATAATTGAGATAAATAATAATAGGTGACAAATTCCATCTAAAATGAATTCTATGTATCTTTTAAACTATTGTGAGAGATTTGGTTTTCAGAGAAAGTCTGATATACCCGTCCTTTTCTATTATGCAGTTTCCACATAATTGTATACTTGCTCATGGTTTCTTTCATCCTGATCAAGTCTCCTCTGATCCCTATACTATATTTCTGATGTTAGTATAAACCTTTAACATTGCAGAGCAACATTGATATTGACATGATTTGATTGTTATGCTGTCAAATGACCCTTCTCGAATTTATAGTAGCATTGCTAGATTCATGTCCTCGATTCACTTTGCTGATCGACATGGAATCACGCCATAGCAAGCAAATTATTTATTCAAACTTCTGAACACATAATTCTCAAATTTCTGGCACAATATGACTTGTTCAAGCAGGTTATGTACTAGCTTGTTTTAAGGAGTCAGAGATGATATGTTTCTTGATCGAGGTCCGTTCTAAATTAGATGGGAAAGTTAAAACTGTATATAAAAGAAAAGACATCCAGTTTTTTTCCTCCAAGAATGATTGTTGTCTTGGTCAAATATAAAGGCAATCTCAAAATCAGAAAAGGAAATATATGACACCATTACGCTCCAAGAAATCAATAAACACCTACAGGTAACCAGTTCAACGAATCTCCATTGTCACATCGAAGAATTCCCTGAAATCTAAGCAACAGCAGATTTCCGATCTGTTACAATGAAATTATACTCATTGTAAAGCAATTTCATGATACATACTCTTGTGAAAAATCATCACACACTCAAACTGCTAAGAATTGCAAGAATTCTGCATTTTAAATTCAAAGGCTGTATAAAGACCATTACCTTAGTCTTTAACAATGAAAGTTTCATGTGGTTAGTCATTTTTCAATCCACATAAATAGAAGTATTAAATCATGAGATTGTTCACTAAGATGAACACTTTCTTGCAAAGAAGTTGTGCACTAATAACTTCTTTTAGCCTTTGAAAAAGAAAACTTCTTTCAGCCTTTTCTCCGATATACTTTTCCCTCGAGCTGTAACATTTGATATTATGTCAGTTCCCATGCTTAGTCTCATTCTTTCTCATTCCCTAAATCAATATGCTTTTAACCATTTGTCTCTTTAAATCAGAACAACAATAATGTATTAGTAGTATTTAGTACTTCAAATAGCGGCCTTGCTTCACACAACCTTGGTTAAGTAACTATATGTCTCAACCCCATCAGACTCCTTGCAATCTTTTTCCAACAGACTAAAGAACTATTTTTTCTTGATGGAAAGAATGCCATAGAGTTCCGACTAGCAATGGGGACCTATCATGCATATTTGGATCTAAAATAGGGCGTTACTCAAGATTTTATGAAACTCCATATTTCAGAGATTTCCAATTTCTTACTGGAAAGCGATCAAGCATAAAACAAGAGGGATTAAAACCATACAATTTGATAAAACCAACAAGTGCAAAAAGGAATTTTATGACTTCAGTCATGAACGATCTATTAACAAAATTTGAAATTTTAGCGGATAAGCATAACCAATTTGTGCTGTCATTTAAACAGTACAAATGCTTACATAAACTAACACATCAATGCAACTTCAATCACTTCAATAGAAGCTGAAGATTAATTAGCGACACTATAACTTCAATGCAAAATATCAATGTTATATGGAGTCTTAATAGCAACAACAATGACTAATCATACCTCAGTCTATCTGAACAATTTCAACCGTTCTGAACTGCTGCAAACATGTTGGAGTAAGACTTGGTGAAATATGAAAAATCAGCAGTAGGAGGTAGCATTGGCACTCTTTCTCCTTTCCTCAGAAGCTCCTGCAGGACTATCCTCTGCAAAGTAATGACAGAATCTGACTTCTCCCAAACAAATGCAAGCAGTCCATTCTGAAGCACATACAATGCGCCAGGCTCGAGATCAGAGCATAGGAATCCGTAACTGGTGACGACGCCTTCTCCATTGTAACTCTTCTTAACTTTCACTCGAGGAGACTCTCTATCTATGCCCCATGGAAACGGGTTCTTAGGTGCCTCATCAAGCCTCACAGTGAACATTGGAGAGCCGTTTGGATAGAGGAGACGCTGTGTTCCTTCCAGAATCTTGGTTGCAATCAGAAGACGATGTCCCATGACCTCCTCATAAGAAAGCAACACCAAGAACAAGGCCTTCTCCGGCTTATCTTCAAATGGCCAGCCAAAGGTGCCACCCCACAGGCCGGCATGCTCATGGCAGGCAGTTGGGACCTGCATCGGGAGCTTATACAGCGCAAACCAGTCATAACTCATATCGGGCCACGCCATATTTGTAGCATCCATCTTGTGTGCTGCTTTTAAGCTTAGTCCGATACTATCACTAGACATCAAGAAGTTGAGCAGTCCGTCTGGGGTGCTCCACCAATAATTTCCACTCCTCGATACCAAATCAGCCACCTGAGGAAACATTGATCTACTCATATACTGTTTGGGCTCATCTCTCAGGTTCTCAAACACCGAGAAAAAGGCCTTTCTTTTGCCAGCGACGGTGCTCTGGTGATCATTAATCCCATCGCAGCCGTCAAGGCTTCGATGCTTCATCAAGCCCGGCACCAATCTGTTGGTGGCTTTCATTTTGATGCGTCTTCTGTTGAGCATGTGCATCTCAGTGAGTTGCGACCATCGACCAGCCAAGAGCTTTGTGTCGTTGCAGGGAGAACAACGTTCGAAGAGAGGAACGGTGGCCAGGTCCGAAGGGATCTCAAGGGCGACTGTGTCAGCCACCTCGTTCAGAAGCCAATTGCGGTCGCTGAAGGACAATTGACTAAATGGGTTCGCCGGAGGACTGGAGATGACGTTGGTATTCAACCGGCGAAGATGTCTCGTAAAGGTTGGATATTTGCCCTCAGAAAGGAACGAGAAGCACCCGGAGTAGGGTAAGCGAGGAGGGTTTGGTGGGAAGCAGGGGTCTCTTTGACGGACGTCGACCTCGAGGAGGAGGACGTTGCAGGAAGAGTCGATGGGTTGGACGGTGCCCGGGTAGAGGCGGTCCTCTCCGCGATCGCCACGGCCATGGAGAAAGAGGCGGGAGGGGGCTCCATCGGCGTCAGCGAGGACCTCGAAAACCGGCGCCCACAGGAGAGGTCCGCTGTCGAGGCCGAGCGGCCCCACCTCCTGAGGTATGACACTGACGCCGACGACGGAGAGGAAGCCCCAGAGGACGCAGACCACGTTGCGGAGCTCGGGGTTCTGATGGACCCACACGCCGAGGAGGGGCTCGACGGAGGCGAGGAAGCGACAGAGGGTGAAGTAGGAGTCCACGCCCTCGCGCCACAGCGGGAGGGCGTGGGGCGGCGGGCCGATGCGGCAGCACTGGGCGAACCAGATCTTCTCGGAGTCGGCGATGGCCTCCCAAAGTCCTCGGCAGCAGAGGGCGAGCGCGAAGAGGTCGCGCAGGCCGAGGCGGCCGGAGATGAAAGCTAGAACATCGTCCGGCAGCGCGAGGAACAGCCCGGAGCCGCAGACCTCGGCCGCCGCCTCGTCCGACATTGCTCGAGGATCCGTAAAGGTGGCTCCTTTCGTCACTCTTCTCGATCGCAGACCAAAGGATAACCAAAAGTGGCTCCTTCTCTTCTCGTATCTCGTCAAAGTTCTTGGGTTGCCTCGTCATAGAACCAGAAGAGAAGCGGAGCAGAGAGAGGATCGCCGTGACGGAAGCGATTCGGAGTGATACTAGGAATCGTTTGGTTTCTGCACCACCGCCACGAAGCCTGACCACACCGTCGGTTTAGGTTCAGTAGAACCTCGAGTCGAAACCGAACCAGTAACACTGGTTTTAGTATCGGAACTGAACCGCGGTTCCGGTTCGGTCGATTACAGTTCCGATTTAAACTGATAATTTTTAAATATTTTTTTTAAAAAATAATTATAATATAAAATTTTATACTTTTTTTAAAAAAATTTTAAAAAAAATTGATGTACATCTATAACGATCGTAAATCTATAATGACATAACAAAAAAATTTAGCATAAAATTATAAAATATAAATCTCTATCGTTGTCGAGACGTTCTAGTTTGGATAATCTCTTTGTTGATCGATTGAATAAGAGATCATTTTCTTCACAAATAATCTATTGTTTCTATTTCATTGTCCTTGTCTAATTATTGAGGTAAGCTTGAGTTTTAATTTATTCAGGGGTTATGCTTGATGTGGTTTCACTTAGGATTCGTCCTTCGACAAGAAAGGATTGCTCGACAATTCTCATCAACACCAGAGTCGCTAATATTTACCTTGCAAACTTCGTCAAGATTGAAAATACTATCTACTCTTAAATTTAGATAATAAATAGACAAATAATCGTTTAAGTCATCTAATATAATATGTGAATCAAAACCACATGTAACAAAATAAACCGATATATTTTTTTAAAAATAATTAATCAATTTTAGTTTTATAGCCATGTCATGTCATGTATAAACCATCATCATTTTCATATTCTTGTACTGCACTAACAATATTAATATAAATAATTAAAAGAATATGTGCAGTAGGATAATAAACACTGCACAAAGTATATGTTGCATTATTAAAAACTTTTAAAATTAATTCATTCACACATTCCAATATTATGGACATAAAAATATATAATAATTTTTTATATTCAAATATTTTTTAATAATTTATACGTAGAATTCTATGGGGTGGAAACATCTCTAAGAAATCTTTTGGGTCTTTTATCATTTAATTTATAAAATATGACCTTTTTTTTATTATTTATGGATGACGCCACAAGAATGAAATAGCTTACTTAATAAAAGAAAGAAAAGTTTTAAAAGATTAAAATCCATCTTGTATGCATAAATTCAAAATATGGTAGGCACATCTAACATGAAAAAAAATATATCATCACAAACTACTTGTAATTCCGATATTTGTTGATGCATTATCAAAACTAATAGAAAATTTTTAAAAATAAAATAACATTCTTCTATAATTATTTTTATCATTCTATAAATATTGTTGGCGATAAATAGTTCATCGAAACAAAAAGAGCTTAAGAGAGAGCTTGAGAAAGAGCATATGGTTTAAACTTCAAAATGAGTGCTTAATCAGAAAAGAATAAGAGATTTTGAAGTATTTTCTTTCCTAAAATGCCAAAACTAACTAACTGTTATGTTCTTCTTTTTTTCAAAATTTTTATTTTGTAATAAAAATAATTAAAATATCTTCGAATATAACCATTTATATAACGAGATGAGTAAACCATTGGCTGAGCCCAACAGTCCATACTAATGCAGATGGCATCAACATCTGTAGAGATCTACAGAAGCGACGTGCTTAGCTAAATATCAATGAAATATAATGCAGACTTTACATATCATTTTGATGATAATAGCCAAAACACACCATCTAAGTGCATACCAAACCCAATAGATCACGGAAATCAAAATTCTCCGCAAGATAAATAAATAAAAAACTTGTATTTGCAACAATTTTCAAGTAATCAAGAATTTTCTTAATTTCTCTTGCAAAACTCCAGTTAAAATCACATCAAAGGAAATCAACAAACAAGCTCTCTAACCACTTAGAGCACAGAAAAAGAGAAATGGCGCGACCGACCCTTTTTATGTTCAGATGTGTCAAGTTGCAGCATGTTACATAGGGAAAGCAGCAGCTATTGCGGAAAGGTGGGAAGAAGCATAACACATGTACAGGTTGCAGCTCGCGAAAGCAAATGCTTCTACAGATAATAACTTGTAATGAACTGTTAATGGAGGAAAAAAGAGGGACCACCAAATAGCGACAGTAGTTGCATCAAATGGTGGCCGAGCACAAAGGGTTTCGTTGGCGGAATGTTAAGAGGACTACTAATCAGATGTAAGGTCATACAATCAAGAAACAAAAGGTAACAACAACTAAAACCTGAACTAATTTATGTAATCCTATGTCGCAGCAAATCAGCTTGGCTGGTCAGAACCTGTAGGACCGGGTAATTCGAGACTTGGTTTCGGTTGGTAATTCATATTTGTGTCATCCATGATTCTGGGCGACTTCTGCTTCTCAGTGATATGCTGAGAAGGAACCTTCTGGGAATGAATGTGTGTGTCACTCAACTCTGATTCTGCCTTCCTCTTCAATTTTTTCTTTACATCAACAAAAGCTTTGCTTGCATCCTCCGGGTTCGTGCTCATGTTAGCAACTCTAACCTTGTCAGGATTTTTCAGTGTATGTTGACTAGAATCAGCAGGTTGAACAGAATCCATTGATCTTCCTGTTGAACCAGCAGGTTGATTGGAAATTAGCTTGTCCAACGGAGCAAGAAACCGAGCAGTGGCTTCAACGACTGGGACTGGCTTCTCCTGTCCAGCTCGTAGCTGAGCAGCTGGATTAGTCTCGTCTATTCTCTTTGTAGAAGCCAACTTTTTCCTCTTGATTCTCTCTTCATCATGAACCTGAGCAGCATGCGTGAAAATGTCATTTTCTATGCACAAGGAAAAGCCTCGGAACTGCAACTTTCACAGTTTACAAGAAAACAAAAGGGTAAACATTAGATAAGCATCAACTGAAATAGAGCTATAACAAATGCCCTGTATTTTGTCAGTCAATTGGTAACAAATTTGACACCTTTAGTGCTGAAAATTATTAGGTGTTAGAATAACATTGCTGATTAGAATAATATCCCAGGCTTAGAAGAAATCTATTTCAGTTAATAGATATCTCTTCTTGGCTTACTGCTACAAAAGCCAATCCATTAGCGTCTGTGAAATCAAAAGCATCTGAAATTTACTTGAGAATTCACAAGGCATTATGAGGTCTTCCTACAGAGATAGCAAATATTTAATGGACTCGCAAGTTTGTGTCCATAAATAATTTGATTAGCTATCTTCTTGAGTCAAAGAGCAGGATTTTTATTTCTTTATCTGACTTGAGAAATTTAAGTTGTGCCGCATCCCAGCTAAAAAATTTTTACAAACTCATTTAAACCATGACAAATGCATACTGCTCTCTAGCAAAGGGAAAGAATATGTTGTACATGCAACAGCCTCAGACAACCACAAGTACAACAGGATCAAAGTTCAGACCCATGACTCTCTAGTCTGTTTCAATCTGCCAGGCACAATGAGAAGCAATCTGTTACTATACTACCTGCTACTTAATGTCAAATTTTCAACTTCCACATTATTTATTGAGGCTTTGAAAGTAGATTAGGATATCTGAAATCAGTGATTTAAAAAGGCACTCGGGTGCTCGCCTAGGCGCTCGGGCGAGGCGAGGCGAGGCCCGAGCGCCCCGCTTCACTTCCAGGCAGCGCGCTTCAAAGAGGCGCCGCCTGGGCACTCACCCGAGCCCAGGCGCTTTGGGCAAGCGCCTGGGTTAAACCAGGCGACCGAACCAACGTTTTAGGTCTGGTTGGGTCTCCGGTGCTTTAGTTGGTTCAATCGAACCAACTAAAGCACCGATATTAGTTGTCGCTGCCCAACCCTAACCCTGCTCGTTGCCGCTGCCGCTTCCACTTCCGCTGCTCGCCGCTGTCGCTGCTCGCCACCGCTGCCGCTCCCGCTGCTCACTATCGCTGCTGCCTCCATACACTCCCGCTCCCGCTGCCGTTGTCGCTTCCTCTTTTCTCAGTCAGCACCCCCTTACACTCCTCTTCCTTCTTCTCCTTCTGTATACTATTAACAGTATACTAATAATAGTATTTGTATTTATTAAATTAATAATATATTATTTTGAATTTTGAAACTTTTTGTTAATGTGACATTATGATTTTGTATCTTAGATTTTCTTAATTTAATAGCATATTTTTATTTAATATTTTAAATAATTATATTATATATTTTTATATTTTAGCGTCTCGCTACACTCGGACGAGCGCCTAGTGCCTCAGGCGTTTTTGGACCTTAGCGCCTTTTGGCGCCTAGGCGCTTTTTAAATCACTGTCTGAAATTAAATTATCAATCAAGTTTTAGTAAATATCACTAGCAAAATCAATGTTTATCATAGACCATCACAACTTCAGGTACAAAGAATATCTCAACTTCCACAACAATTTTAAACCGCAAGTATATGTTAATTGCTAATTATACAAGACAAAATTATTGGCATTTAAGATTTTACTGCAATGAGAGTTTGTACTACAGTAACAACGTGAACCATTAAAAATCAACAGAATGCAGAAATTAGATACTACTGATGCGCAAGTTGTTTTACACAAAGAACGTGCAAATTAATAAACCCATAATGTTAATCAAAGGAAAGAATTAAAAGAAAAGTCACAGAGATCAATCCAGATATCAAGACCTTATGCTGCCTGTAAAGTGATCTTTTCCTTTCCTTCGATCTGTAAATGGCATCTTTGATTCCAACATTATCCATGTAACCACTGGGCCACAATTCTGCAAGCTGGCAAGTAGGAATAAACATGTCAATAGAAAAGTAAGAATCAAGCTAATTAAACGTGAAACTAAGCAAAAAAAGGATACTATGATAACAAACTTTACTTTGAGAAAATGTTTTTTCCTTGGAAAAAAAAGAGTGATAGAGCAACTGTGTTTTCTCAAGAATAACCAACCAAAAGAAATATGCATATGAAAGAACATCAGTATTTTGGAAAAAAAAAAGGGGGGGCAAAATAATAATCAATCAGCATTTAATGCTTCAAGGGATTATTTGCTGGTGAAGTCACAATTTTAATTAAACAAATAATCTAAGACAGAAGAAATGAATTATATTAAATGGTCAAAGTTTATATAAGCAGACTTCTATGAAAAGAGATCAACAAACAAATAGTATAATTATATATCAAATCAAGAGAATCCTTGAGAGATTAGCACTACCTCTACATAAAGCTTCCTGCTTTGAGGGCCTTTGTCTTCATCCATTCCCTGAAATAAAACATAGATAAAAACATTTAGAAAATAAGTCCATCCAGAACCTATGCAAAAACTGGACTATGAGGGCATTTAATTTTTGACAAGATTAAAAAAAACTGATCGACAAACACTAGGATGATAACCTTGGATAAGCCAAAAACTTCTAACAAAGGCCTTTGAAGTCTATGAAAGGTCCAGCTTTACATATAATATAATAGCTCATCTCAAAGTACCCTCCTCAACCAAACTCCTTATTTCTTGTCTCCTATTTTGACATGAATCGGCATCCAAATTTCATCTCAAAAATGAAAGGACTTTATGAAATTAGTTATGTTTGGTACCTCAACATACAAATCATAGAGATCACAGATCTTGTCTTCTAGTGCAGCATCCATACTGTATCTACCTTTTAGAGTTCTTCTTTCATCATTATTGATTTCCTGAAAATCATCAGCTGAACCATCTTGTTTCTCAGCCAACTGTCAAAGAAACACATCATAATGAAGAACAGGAAGCAACTGAAACAAAATTTCATTGCAAACAAGTAAGACTGTGTTCATGTCAATTGTGAATTAATAATCGATTTCGATATCAGGAATTTAGCCTGTCCACTAGTCAACTAAATATAATACCAATAACATGACCTATAAGCATACCTTGGACTTCAACTGAGAGACACGTGCTCTGATCATCTCATTGACTTCCCTTTTTATTTGTTGAAATCTATCAGCTTTCTGTTGTTTTGCTGAAAGACCTAACTCAACCATCTCTCTCATATTTTTCTACAAAAAGAAAATGATCTATTAGACTGGAAAACATAAATACCGGACAACTTAGAAGTGAACCAAAATAGTGCATAAAACCAGAAAAAATCCATCAACAACATGGAAGAAAAGCACCATCTCTTATTCCATTAATGTAATGGCATACATCAAAACCATGAAAGAAAACTAGCTCATAAACTGTCATCAATGTAATCAGCTTTGAGAAACAAGAGAAACTAAATGAACCTCAATAAAGTATTATCAACAACAATTGGAATTGTATATACTAAATCTACAAGTAAGTTACCACACAATATTTAACCAAAGCTCCTTAGCACACCTTGTAACGAATGTATGTTTAGTCTTCTGAAGCCTTTAAGCTTGGATCAAATGGCTAGCTAACAAAACTCACAAATAAAAAATGGTATGCAAGCAAAGAGTTAATGTTCCTAACTTCCATTTTGGCCAAGATTTCACTAGCAATAATTGTACAAAAGTGCGCCTTCAGATCAAGTTTTTAACAGTTGCAGACTCCTTGCAGAACTCTCCCTCATTAGACATGTATTAGTCTATGTTTTAAATATTTATAACACCAGTAGCAGTCTGGTATTAGATCAACTTCTTATATGCTGTAAAGAAAGATATCACACTACCTTGAAGTCAGTTCTCCAAGCTCGGAAGCAGTACCAATATCTTCACTCACTATTCTTCCTAAACAGTTATCTCCACTTACTGTTCTTCCTAAACAGCTTCCAATCAGATTTTTGGTGGAGTGAGAGTATGAAAAGAGAAAAAAAGAAAGAAAAGAAACCAGTGGGGCAAACTATGAATGATTAAAAGAAAATCAGATTCTTATTTAGTCAAGAAAAAAAAACAGAACTTATTTACCAGTGAGGCAATATGTTAAACAGAATTATTCTGCATAATACACAGCATATTGTATATTTTCTCTTTTTTGGAAAACATGTACAAGGAGAATAGTCTTTAGAAACTCCTCCAAGTAGTTTTGAATCCCTTAAATTCCAAGAGAAAACAGTGCTAGTCAACTGAGGAGTGATCAACTGAATCTTCAGACTCTTGCATATCAAAATATTTAAATATATTGGGGCAGAGCTGCAGAGGTCAACCAATCAACCGACCCATCCTGCAGATTGATCAATCAGTAAGCTGTGAAACTCGATATACACAACCCCAGTCTAAACATAACTTCAGATTGCAGCAGCAATAGTCCCACATGTCTATAACCACAAGAACACTCCTGAGCCCCAAATGTGGTAAAAATGGTTAGAGAAGCTAACAACATTGCACTGAGTCATTGCCATCAAGAACTGACCTAACTTTCATTCTGTTCCCTCGTTTGAGCCATGCAGCTTCTAGATATGATGTTTAAACCTCCTCACCTAGCAGCGCAGCATGTGAGAATTGCATTTGTGCAGAAGAGATACCTGTCTCCAGTGAACTTATGGAAACACTGATCACAGCTTTTGGGCAGATACATCAAAGGTGTTGTTTTAGCTCTAGGTATTCTAGGATTCATCCTCCAACATTCACATTTGAAGACATCATACGAATTTTAGTCAATGTGAAATCCATGGGTTGAAAAACCGCCTGGACTCCAGCCCTTTTCGGGTGGTTCTCTCTCAACCTTGAGCCCCACCCCATAAGCCACCTGCCTCCCAAATTGCTACTTGTGCTGATCAATACTTCTCTTCCTAGTCCTCTCCTCTTCTCCTTTGTCTCCTCTGCCTCCTCTATGGTTCCTCCTCTCCCTCCTTCTCAGTACCACAACACGATCAAAATATCATGTGTTAGTGTACTCCTATGGGCGGAACCTGTACTGGTCTGGCCAACAGCTAGTACAGATCCAGTATTTGAGACTTAAACCCTGGTGAAAACAGTTCCTTTGCTCTGCAATTCACATCCTTATTTTCTCCACTGTTCATGTGCATATACCTTGCAGTAGCGAGCATGGTTGATATTTTAAAATTTCATTTGAATTATTGTTTGAAATCAAATCCAAATCCATCATTGTTTAGTCAATTTTTTGAAAATTATTAGTCTATTATGAATCCTGTTGATTATTGTCATCGTTGGTGTGCTTGTATAGTTCGACCTACATTGGTGATCCTAACACTTCTCTGTCTGTATTTAATAAAACTGTGCAAGTTATTTGCGATCTCAACTCTCATGATGCTTGTGCAGTTGCCATAGTCTGTCATCCAGAACCTAAAACTGTTAACAACTAACCAGTGCAAGCATAATGCCATGGAATTGGCTTATAACTGTATATGAGGTGTTTGACTTGTATAATTTGTGTTTGATTCATGACATTCTTCACAATCATGGTGTTGGACTCAGCACCAAAGACAAATATTGATGTTTGCCTCTTTGACAAAGAATATGCCACCATAAACGTGAATGGTGTTTTAGCATAATTCAGATAATCAGATCGCGAAATCAAATTTTCTTTCAGAAATTTCCTAACTCAATCCAATTTCATCTAAATTATGGGGTTTGAATCGTTTGATATAATTTCCTATACTTGCATGATAATATTATTTAGCTATATAATATAATTCATATTTAACATGCTCTCACTATACTATTTGACTTGGTTTGGCTTGTAATAGTGCAATTAGATGGCTGGTGAGTTCATGAACTACAGATACTACAGTTGTCCTAACACTTCAGGGAGGACTAATTTGTCGTATGATAACTTCAAGAAAGTGGAAATAATTGCTCAAGAATTTATCGCAACTGCAGTCATTTCTTGATTGTCATTTTGCCTATGGTTATCATAAAAGGTTTTGTGCTGATTAAACAAAAAGGCATACAGTTCTACAAAAAAAGCTGCTAAGCACATCAACTTAAACCATGTGCAGCATACCAAATTAGCTAATCCATGTAACCAGGCATGAAATGATTGCAAAAAGTTAGAATCATGACTATGGAACAACCAAATAAAGTTCAGTCATACATTGAAAGAAGAATAGCAAACGTTTCAATGAAGATTAATTAAAATTAACAGCACAGATCGATGTATGGAGCATCGACAACCTCGTGCAGAACATGCAAGATGAAGCTTCATGACTAGCATAATCCAGGTAAAACAAATATAGGAAAATTTAGTTCATCATGAGTAGCCAATGACGATATTTAGAACTTCAGATTTTCTGAAATTACCTTCAGTGTCTTGCGCTGAACTAGGTGACCTAGAATGCCCATAAGTCGATCAATCAACTCATCTTCAGAAATTTTACCTTGGCTTGCCTGCAATAACAAAGAGAACCATTCACTTTTATACTGTCAAAAATTTCAATAGAAAAGCAAAATAATTTGTCAAATCATAACTAGTAATCAAGGAATCTGTAGATCCTGGCCCAATTACATCTGTGGAGTAATTTTTGTCTGATATGATGTTAAGAAGCCAAGAGGATACTTTAGGGGATATACACACGGGAAGAGAATAAACCCAAATATGAGGGTCTGCCATGTGATCATGGATGTGCTCAAGAGTACCAGGTCTGACTCATAATTTATGTTTATGAAAATATAACTAGAAAGACGTATGCTATTTAGACATTCATACCTCACAGCCTCAAAAAAGTCATCAAAATTGCCCAAAATTGTTATGTATTTTGACTATTTGGTTCTTGCTCACGTCTCAGTATTTTCTCAAGAAAACCTAAAGTCAAAATATTTTACAACATCTAGGTAGTAAAGGACCGTAACAAGAAAGCAGAAAATTCTAGAAAGTGAGAAAATAGAAGCATGATAAGTAGATTTGGTTACCTTGTAAAAAAAAAACCCAAGTGATCGATGCAATTTCAACTTACACCTGAGTTTTCTCCACTGTCTCCTAGGCTGATATCTAAGATCTTTCTGACACCGTTTTCACAGCCCCATGAATTTAGAAGATTCAGCAATAGCCGAAAACTTCCAATTTTAGTGATCTATGTTGGATTTGCAACAGTCTGGGCTGAATCCATGCAGATCTAGCCGACATCTTTACTGTCTACTAGGCTGAGATCTAAGAGCTTTCTGACACCATTTTCACAGCCCCATGAACTTGGAAAATTCAGGAATAGCTGAAAGCTACTAATTTTAGTGATCTACGTTCGATTTGCAACGATCTGGGATGGATCCATGGAGATCTAGCCTACATCTACACATATCAAGGAGAGATTCACATGCATCTATGGTAGATATGCACAGATCCAGGTTAGATTTATTCGAATCTTAGGCAAGCCAAGGCCAGATCCATTTGACCTAGCCTAGATCCATATACATTTAGCCTATATCTACTAGGCCCAGTCCATGAGGATCATGTGGATCTAGGTCAAATTCACAAAATCTCAAATGGATTCAAAGAGAACTCGATCAGATATGAGCTTCTCCAACTTCAATTTAGTTAGATCTAAGATATATTTGCATAGATCAAGCCTGACATGAGGTGAAAAAAATTTAATATTAAGGTGAAAAATCTAAGTACAAAGATTTAATCAAGAGAAAGTAACAAAAAAAACTTATTTTAATTTCAGATTTACCAAGGTCTGAAGATAAATACCACTCCTTTCTTGACTTTGATCCTTAATTTGCTAAGATTTGAGGGAAATTCAGAGTTCCGGAAGTAAATTTGAGAGAGATTAAGCATATAATGGGAAAATAGGGTGAAAGTAAATAGTTCATCACGAAGGAAGAGATTTTTCAATTGGGTTAAAGTGGAAAACCAGAAGGTATGCAATAAATTTGAGAGAGACCGAGTGTAAAAGGGGAAAATGGGGTGAAAGTGGCTGGTGGGGGTGGGGGAACGGGTTCCTGACTCAGGTTAGAATGAGAAAACAGGGAAGTAATTACCGACAATATATCAACAGGTACAATCAAAATAATAGGTATGTTATGAACCAAACAGAGGAAATTGCCGGATGATTTTAAAAAACAAAAGCACTTCGTAGAAAGTCCTGTTCTTCTAACAAGTAGGAATCACCACTCCTAATTCCCACCAAATGACTTAAGTGCACCCAGGACCGTTGAGCGTGAAGCCATCAAGTTCACAATCAAATAGTAGCAATGCTTGTCATCAGAGATATCACTAAATGTGATAAATATAGATAAGGTTATTCAGCAATACCGATAATCTTGCAACTTTAGCAAGCTTCTGCTTTACTTCCTGCGGAAGTCTTCTCTTAATGCCTTGAAATGCAGGATCCACCTCATGAACATCAAGACTTGGTGGTCTACCTATAAAGATAATTCCAAATTAATAATAATTAAAAGAATACTTATTGAGGTTATGCATAAGGGAATTCTTATTAACAAGTAAGCAATATGAATTCTCAAATGCATACATTCAGCCACTATCTTTTCAAGATCACGGATGGCCCGTTCAAGTGTGGTCCCTTTAGGCCTCATGGAGGAACTTTCTTTCACCCTTGTGGATGGTTGCTGCAGCAATGGATCAAAGATCAAATAGCAACCAAGAAAAAATAATACAGCACATCAAAAAGAAACATTTCCATCCTCAGATAGTGAACAATAGGATGTATGTACAACTGAAGGGGCAACAGTAACAGTAGAAACAACTTGCTTCGAACCTTTTAACAAATTGCTACATCAAAACTATACTGAAACAACAACAAATGATAACTATATAAGCAGTCATCTATAAGATATAATTCACTTGTTCCATGGGGCAGCTAAACGGTTATTATGACCACCATGACTTACTACAATCACTAGTTCTGCAAAATAATTGATTTTTCAGGAACTCCAGTTTACCGTGATTGGGGATTTTCAGTGTCTATTTTAATGAAAAAAAATGTCCCTGAAAATGCAAAACATAATGGTAAACCTTTGGTTGCAGCTACAAGCATACCAACATATAATATTTGCCAATCTTAAGATTCATCACCTCTCGAGAGAATCAAGAAAGAACAACCCACTAAGACATCAATAAGGTCCAGCATTCTTCCCTTATCTGATTGACTCACCAAATTTTAGCAGATATGTACAATTAAAACTTTTGCCCCACTAATACATTTATTCTGATAACAAAGTAGTCACTCAAGTTATACCGACTTAAAAGTTGATATGGATTAATTTTCAGAGTAAAACCTAAAAGAGCATGTAATACTAGAGTATGAAACTAACGCTAGGACCTCACTTGTTTCGTAAAGAAAGGGATTGCCATTTAAAGATATACAGCAAATTTTTAAAGCAGTTCTCTTTGTGCTCGTAATCTTGCTTCATAGTAATGCAGGAATTGAAATGTACCACTTACTTTAAGAACAAAAATCATTAGGTTCAAGAGTTACTCCCTCTTTGATAAAAAGAATAATATTAAAAATTAAAAGAGAATCATCTCTTTATATAAAAGTCATAATAATTCAATAAAGTTCTAGATGGGCAACCATTAATTAAAGGCTTAAGTGCATATACCAATTGTTTCAGCATAGTTGATCATCCTTACAAATTTTCAACAAAAAAGGGGAACAAAATTTTTCATTTTAAACCGTCTATTTTCATGTACATTTTGAGCATCACACTACTAGCCGTTACATTTTGCCCCCAGGATTTCCCACTCTACTTAAAATTCTAACATTTGCCATTAATTCCATGACTAAGAAATACATATCTCTAATTTAGTAAACCGACATAAATAGCATTGAGTTTACTTCAAGTTGGCCATGGATTTAGTAACCTGCTCTAATCACACCAAAAATAAAATTATATAACAACTTGATTTAAGTAGCAGTTGCATAAACAAAACATCCTGTGTTTATAACACATTTAGCTGAATAAACAAGAAAATGCCTCACCCATCAGAATAATGATCACTGTGTCATATGTTAAATAAAATGCAGGTAAGGAGACATGAATGTATAGGAAGAGAGGCAAATGGTTGAGAAAGAAGATGAGGTTTTGAGGCTTTAGTGGAAGAGAGGAGGAATACAGAGGGAGTGGACAATCGTACAATTGAAAGCTAGGAATATCCTTATCCTTTCTATTTTAATCGAATCTTGCTAATGATCAAATTAGATAAATTCCTTGAACCCTTTTTATTATCAGCAATATAGCAAAGGGAGAATATGTAGTAAGCTTAAGATAACAATAAGGCAGGATGTTCTTGTCAATTATTACATGAGCTTGTATCATATCAGCACAACAATGAAAGGTTTGAATGAGATTTTGTCAAGAGTGATGACCTCCTTGTGAAAATGATGACCAAAAGGAAGAGAGAATTCATTGAAGACAACATATAAAATGTTGCACAATCACCAAGAAACTATGTTACACTCTACATATCTCAAATTTTCCAGATAACTTTTTTCCATTTCTCCTTCAGCAATTAATGTTAGTATTTTGACCAACACAAATAGTAAAAGATTACTAGTTCGTTTCAGGAACTTCTCTTTCTGGAATGATCAAGTTAAGTCTTTCTTTCAAAATTTAAATTTACCTATCTGCACATCAGCAACTAACAGGATTATAAACTTGAGATTATGTACATATGTCACATTCACATATGAATTCCTTTTAAAGACAGCAAACAAGTTTAACTAGAAATTCAAGAAGTCAGATCGATACTATCTAGAGTTCCTGACACTAATAAAAAAGAAAAAGAAAACACTAAAAACTAAGTTAAAGCAAGTTGAAGAGTAGTGAATTCCTTAAAAATGCAATGGATATACAGAAAGATTTTTGAAAAGAGATGTACTCACCACTGCATGCATAGGATACACACTCATAGAAGAGTTCATAGCAGGAAAATTGCTGGAGCCATATTTCTCCTTACGCCGAATTTTAGCTGACACTTCTCCAGTTTCACTTTTTAGCAATTTTTTTGGCTGAAATTCTACTTGAACTTTACTGCGAGATGCTTGGTACAAGGGGTCAAATGAATGACTTACACTTGCCCTATGAGTAGTGTCTTCAGATGCAAGGACCCCAGATTTATGCTTATCGAAATCCTTTAGTTCCAAAGGTAGTGGTAAAACATCCTTATTTGGCACTCTCATCGTTGATTGTTCCTCTGATTTAATAGTGAAATCAGCAGATTTCCTTTTGTAGACCGTTGTAGTGGTTTTTGATTTATACTTTAAACTCCTGCCTTCCTCACTGTAATGTTCACCATATGGAGCATAAACTTTAGCAGGACTTGGTTTCCTTCCCATCACTGGTGCATTCCTAGCAGCATCTTTAATGCGCATACTGCCAACTTTAGCAGGGCCACCAGGAACAAGAACATGACTACCATCACCGTGCAGTTTTGTGGAGTCCCTTCTTCTTCTTCTTTTAGGTGCCTCTTTAGGTGATGAGCTAGGCTCACTAAAACCAGAAAAAAAAAAAACACATGAATTGGATGTTGATCATCCACAAACAAAAATAAGTTTTTACATATATTAGATGATACTATCAAAGGGGACATAGTGAATGGTCGCACTTACTAAAATCTTGTTTGAAAGAAAAATTTCAGATAGGTCAGACCATAAGTTAGCTTGAACTTCAATTTTCAGGCAATATAGAAAACTAAAGCAAATAAGCTAATGATGGCTGATGATAAAACAAACCAGATAAACAATAATATTTTGGCAACGACAGCTGTCATCTTAAATATGTGGAGGACCTTCTGCTGTCCAATTAACTAACTTTGTGAGAGATGCTTGCTAACAAGTTCATAAATGCAAATGTAATTAATCCTTCAACCAGCACAATCATCAAATTATATTACCGACAAAATTTAATGCAAAGAGGAGGCAAAGAAATTATAGAAGAACCACCAGTTCTTGATGTTTGCATATTAGTTTAAGTTTAAAGTCTGGGAAAAAATAAAATATAATAAACAAATGCAACAACCGATCTTCTGAAATGTGGCCTCAATATGTGGGCCATCAAGGGCATAGCACAGAAGCAATATGGGTGTGTACATGGACAGGAGGTACACATGCAATAGATATTAAAATATTCAAAATGTACATGATTGATTATAAGCAAGTACTTATGAAGAGATATCATTGATACGTTACGGCAACATGCTAAGGGAGGTGTGATTAAAATATTAAGTACATGCTATTTATTTTATCCAAATAATTTAATAGTATAAGAATATCAAGGAGGAAACATAAACCACATGTAACAACCACATATTCTTTATGCAAACCGCATACACTATGGCAAAGTTATATACAATTGTAAATATAATTTTATAACCCAATATTTATGCCACCATGGATCATATATGCAGTCAGACAACAAACATAGGCCCTATGCAATGTAATAATGTAACTGCATACTGCATTTTAGGAAATTGGCAACCACCATCACTGGATCACTCCTCATATGCAAAACTATTGCATCCTACCTATATTCACGCCCTGAAATTAGTAGCAAATTAGTGGCCTAGTGATCAGCGTTCTCGCCAACGTAGGGTTTGGAGAGGGTCAACATATGCAGCCCTGCAATTACAGGCAAAGAGACTCTTTTTGTGACTATAACTCTGCTCATTCAAATCATAAATGAGCAAACTTACCATAAGGCCAAGGTCTGCCCTCTATTCATCTCCATAATCACTCCATAACAATCATTTTTAATTAGCCTAAGTTAATGTTAATGGAAAATTCAATTAATCACTGAAAAACATGACAATTTTTGGAGATGTTTAGTTGGGAAATTAAACTTCAAAGCTAAGATTTTGAAACACGTGAAAACTGTTCCATTTCCCCTCATCAAAATCTCAGTGTTACTTGGAATTATATAATACCCCTAATATATGGACAAAATCTTAATGACAACAACAAAACATGAAAGGACTATAATTATTTTCAAAAAAATGCAGTCAGAACACAAGTGCCAATACTTTATGGCATGGTACACTTCGACCATGCCAATCAGCACTGAGATACTGGCTATATAACAGAGACAAGAAAAATGATAATGCAGCTATAAGGTCTAAAACCAACTATAAATTGCTCTTCCAAGAAAACATAAATAGACAGACACTAGAAAATCTACCAACTGTAAAAGATTAATGTGAATATATACCAAAAAAACATTGAATATATCAGTTAGACAAAACAACAAGTTAAGAGATCATAGCTCCAACACAACCAATATCTTTCAAATCAGCAAAATAATAGCCCCAGAAAAGGATAAATAGCTCAGAGAAATGCTCTAACTTTATTGACAATCGTAAAAGTAAACCATGTGGGAGAAACTTACATTTGCTCTAACTTTCCTTTATTGACAAAATATCCATTATGCTTGGTTGACATTTTGTCCACTTGAAAATATTCATCCTGTAATAGAAGCAATTCTTAGAAATTTGAATGTTAAACCAGTACAATTGGCAAGAAATGAAAGCCATGAGATCCAACTAAACAATAAATTGCATGTTCACACAAATCATCATAGATGCATAATATAGGATAGTTGCAACAGATTAAGATGTGTCAATCCATCAGGTTGCTCCGAAGTAAGAAACAGCTAGGAGGGACATCCACTCTCTGCTTAATGCATTATAGTGAAACCAAACTTATTAGAGTGATTTAAAAAAATATTGTAGAACATTAGAATTCTTAAATGCCAAATATTTCAAGAAAATTATTGGTGTCGCAGTGTTATCCCAGGCAATTAAATCCTTTAGGAAACAAAATGCATAATGTTAGGTCTTATGATCTTACCAAACTACTTCTTGTTAAACAGTTTGTTTACTGGTCAACCTGATTTAAAATGTTGAGAAAATCTGAGATTTACCGATTAACTCAATTTCAAAACCGATATCAGCTAATATTGGATCACCAAAAATGAGATAATTTCTTATCATCATCAAGCTAATAAAAGCTTCAGATTTATTTAGTTGTTATTATTACAGTAGTACATATATTTTTCTTAAGTTGGAATATAAACATATATAGTATTTACTATTAAGACATAAATCCACCGAAAGAAAACTACAAGACTAGAGCCTAAACTACCAAAACTGGAACCTGAAGAATAAGGCCACAGGTGGAAGTGACAATGTGACAGGTGTTTCCACTTCTCACCCAGTAACACATGGAACTGGTCTCAAAACTTGCTCAGTTCTTCAAGAAGAAGATTCAAAAAATAAAAAAAATCAGATATCTCATGATATTTGCAATTGCAAGTTATTCAAGAGAAAGCATCAGAAAAACAATCACTTTTCTATGTCCAGAACTGAGGTGCTTCTTGCTAGAAATATTCAGCATAGGGAGAAACATGACCGAGAAGTTGACTTTTCAGCTAATCTAGGATACAGATAGCATAGCCTCAAAAAGAAACATGTCCAGGTGATGTAGGGCTTGTCTATCCTTGTTGCTCCCACTATCCAGATTCTATAGCATTTAAGTTCAAAACCCCAAAAAAGAAAAGATCCAGACCCCCATAACTTAACTTCTTTTGTTCCAAACAAGTAGCTAGTGATTCTATTAGAAAATACCAAATAAAGGAGTTCCTTAATGTGCAGTTTAGCAACGATGCAAATACCAGTCACTGGATCTAATAACAAAATAGTTTATAAAATCTAACCATTATCTATGCCAATGATATTTATGAAAAGGTAAACAACACCAACCAACTCAGCATCATCTATAAAAGAATCCTCGGTGTCATATTGATCGTCATCTGGAATATCATCAAGTTCTTCTTCATCACTGCTTTGTTTGCCCTGGATCAAAAAACTTGCATGATCAGCAAAGACACCAGACCACAAACAGAAAGATTTATAAGTGAAAGAGCAACAATTCAGAACTCATAATCTTCACGAACCATTTGACCAAAAAATTTGAACATAAGAAGCCTTTCATACCATGTATAGCCGTTCAATCTTCTCAATAACTGCACTAAAACGATTTGGAGGTGGAACTGCATCTTTTAATTCATTTTCTGCAGGCTGAACTCCAACAATAAGACAAATTATAAAGAATTCTCAACAATGATATAGAATACACATAATATTATACAAGGATCACAAATCTCCCTCATATTTGGCACATTGCTGTGCTTATGTACATGCATATAGACGAAAAAAGAAATGTACTAGATATACATAAAGCTCAAGCACGAAACATGGCTTTCTCATAGTTGCACATGAGTACTTCAGTAAAAAACCATAACTCTTCTATAACAATCCAAATCTCCAATATTCATGGATACAATATTTATAGTATCCGCAAAAAAACCTTAAAAAAATAGCTTATGGCTATGGCTGGAGTCGAAACCATGGAGATGCAAACAGTATAATATGGTATTCACTAGCAATTGATCATCTACAAGGCTGAAGAACAAGAAAATGTCTATGTTATTTAAAAGAACGGGCAATGTTGAACCAATTGGAGGAAATTGCATATGCCATGGATGTCAGGTAGCACATTGCAAACACCATAACTAAATCAACAAAAGTCAACCATCCAAACGGCAGCAGAGAAAGCACCTTACAAACGGGACAAACCCTAAAATTTGCAAGAACGATCAAACAAGAAGAAGGGGGAAAAGAAAAACTAAATTGGTGGAGGTGGGGAAACCCTACCGGACCACCTGTTCCGACTTGGACAGCAAGAGGCCGCTCGGCCACGGATGCAATTGGAAGGGATCCGCCCCCTTTATTGGACTCCTTAAGCAGCCGCTTCCAAGAGACGATGGTGGTCTCCCCGGGCTTTAGCTCCACCGAGAACCGAACCCTCTGGCCCCCGTCTGCGGGCGGCAGCGGCTCCTCCTTCGGCGCAGCGGCGGCGGCGGCGACATCGGAAGAAGATGAGGACTGGGGCGGCGCCGGAGGGGGCGGGGCCAGTGCGGGAAGCGGAGGCGGCGGTGCCGGGGCAGCAACGGCCGCGGCGGAGGAGGAGGAGGAGGAGGAAGCCCTAACCGCGGCTCCTTTCTGGTCTTCCATGGTGAGCGCGGAGGAGAATTCCTAAGGCATACGCGATGCAGAGGATCGATTAGGGTTCCAGAGATGGGGAGAAGGGATCGGATCGATCCCCTTCGCTCGCGCAAAGCAGGATGGGACGGAGCGGGACAGGGGGCGCCGCGCGGGATTGTCCGGTGCGAAGAATGGTCTTAATCGGACATAAATGTGGCGCTGTTGCAGTGACTCCAATCCAATCCTTCTCCTTTTTCCGCTTTGCGTTGGACTGGGTTTGGATCCCCTCCTCTGGCAACAAGCGATGCGTGCAGAAAGCGCTTTAATACTCGTGTCTACCGACCGTTTAAATCAGACTCTCGAGTACTCGTTTGGGTATCCAAAAAAATATTATATCATACAAAAATATATTTAACTTTTATTTAATTTAATATTACTCGCTAATTAATTATGTAGTACGATAAATAAAAAAAGAAATATATTCAAATCAAATATGAGTTTGTCTTTTAATATTTACGTAATTAATGGGATCGGGAAGCAAGGAAGACATGTATTTATTGGCACTCACTCCTATTCGAGAAACCTAACATACTAAGAGTGAGTACGTATGTACATAACAAGCTCCGGGAAACCAATATATTTGCATACATGTATTATTTAAACATGTAAATACGTGTGTATTAATTGGGCTTATGTTTTTGTGTAACTTATGCAATTTTAATTACTCAAGCAATATAGACGCTTTTTGTTTATGGTTGATCTATTTTGGTAAAAGTGGTTGGCAAATAATTGTGAACTCTGAATATAGAAATTAAAGAAAATCAATGTTATTTTCTTGATTGATAGAAATCCAAAGATTTTTATTTCTCGGTGATGAAACACGTCAATGGATATCCATTTTAATTATTATTTATTGTCTTTATCAATTTAGATTGTATAAAATTATTCAAAATCAATGAAGAAAATTTTTTTTTTTCCCCCTGAAAGCAAAATCCATTTTCGCGAGGGAGTACAGAAGATTTTCCATGAGTGCTCTGAATTCCTCCTGTTTCCCCTCTTCTTACATTGAAAGCATTCGAGTGTAAGAATTTGCAACAAAGAGAATAAAAAGAAGAAGAAAATGAAAGTAAAGATTACACATGATTCTGTGTCATTTAGTGACACTCTGTATCTCCTGTATGTTCTGAATTCGACACCCTAAAGCAGATACCACTAATGTAGTGCATGCAGACTGTACCATCTAATTGAATTGCCCAAAAGCAGCATGGAGCAGATATTATAGCCTCTTACTATAGTCCACCAATACCTACATTTGTGTCGCACAAACACATGTGGATGCCACATCATTGCCAACAAACCAAGAAATTATGACATGCAATTTACTATATACACATAGCATTTCTATAACATCCATAGTAAATCTTAAATTTTGATCCTAAGAATATCAGGACAAAACTGTGTCATTCAATCATTCTTCTTCTGTATATTATATTTTATCTATGACCTCAAAAGTCATCATAAGTTAGAAGGAATTGCTGTTAAAATGAATACTTGTGCAAGTTACATAAATGTTGCCACTGAGAAACCTTATCACTAAAAAATTCTTTCTCCTGTCGAGAATATTAAAAATATGAAGGAACTGACGATGCAAAAGCATCCTGGAAGGAAGAAAACCGGTTTCCAACTTTCAGAACTTGAAAGATCAACATTAGCATTCTTTGCAGCATCCAGGATCCTTCCTGTAACACCAACACCGACCACGCCAGCCAAAGTTCCTGCAGTGTTAGAGATTCCCATGACGATACCTGCGTACTTCGGAGCTACATCCATGTGATTCACTGCAAACCCAGCCCTTCCTAGCGCCAGCGAACCAAGAGCGATTGAAGAACAAAATACTGCCCCTGTGGAGCTTCTGAACGACGGAAGGACCATCAAGGCAACAGAAGCAACCAAAAATCCAAGTGTGTTCAGAAACTTGCGGGTCTTAGTCACAGATAAGATCCTTCTAGTGATCAGATAGTCTGCCGCAGTTCCACCTATGTTGGAAAATATAAACATATTAAGGTAAGGCAGCATCTTGGAAGATCCCATTTCCTGAAGACTTTGCTTAAGGCCAAGCTCAAAGTATGTCGGTAACCAATTCATCAGCACATATAACGCGTAGTGGAATGTGAAGCTATTCACAACTATTGCCCATATAGGTAAACTGAATGTAATTGATTTCCATGGAATTTTAGCAACATGGACAGAACCATTTTGCATAATGGTCTTCTGCAAGCCCACCTTGTTGTCTTCAGACTTTGTAATTGGCAATGAGACATGCCCAAAACCAGCAGATGTAGCTTTAGAATGATCTGAACGGGGTGCATCACTAGCAAATTTGAACCAAAGAAAGGTCCAAATGGCACCCAATGCAGCTTCAGCCAAAAACACTGACTGGGGACCCTTGTATTTTACCAAACTTGGAAGAAGCAGCATACCACTTGCTGCACCTAGATACATCCCTGAAGTTGTTAGTGATACAGAACGGGAACGCTCGAAAGGTGGGACCCATTGCGCCAGAACTGTGTGAATAGAAGGGAAAATAAAACCTTGTGCCACCCCAACAAGAAGGCGAGCAACAACTAGTACAGTGACAAGATTAGGGTCTAGTGGAACCACAGCACATATCAGAGACCACAATACAAAGGACATGAGCAGAACACGCCTTCCACCTATATGCTGTGCTACCCAACCACCAGGTATTTGTGACAGGGCATACCCATAATAGAATACCGAAAGGATCAAGCCCTTGATTGATTGATCCACGCCGGCAGCATTTGCAGCTGAAGTATAAGCAATGGAGAAGCCTATTCTCTCGATATAGCAAACATTTGTACATATGAAGGTCAGAAGGACAATAATGTACCTTTTCGGAAACAACATTCTTGCCATATCAGTTCAATATCCAATTAAATCATGCGGTATGCGTTCTGATGTTTTGTGTCCTTTGACTCGCCATGATGCTCCTTTGCTTCTTCTTAAGACTGATGAGTTCTGAAGAAATCAAATATCCGTTTCTTGATCCATTAGATAAAAATTGTATCATCTGAACAATAAGAATTGCGCTATATATCAAAAACTTCTGCAATTTGAAGCTCGAATTTGGCACATCTCTGAACTTGTTTAAATTTAATAATAAAGAAACATAAAAAATGATGCAAGAAAAAACTTAAGATTCATGCTACATCAAGTTTGAGTCATGGAAGGTCAACTAATTTTCACTTCCTTTGTCATTTTCTCTCAAATGTGATTAGTTGTGTTTATTTTAAGTTCAAATTAAAGGTCGAACAGATACATATGAAGATTATCTTGTGATAGATTTATGAGTAAACAAAGGAAGAAAAAGATATCATTTTATCAGGAACTTCATGTACCTAGAATTGACTTACTGTTACTAGATATTTGATGGAAACCCTTGTTGAGAAAAAGCATGCTCTGTTCTTGATTTGAAATGGAATTTTGGTTTCTATCTTGTGTCAAGCAGTGTAGTCAAAAGGCGCTAGGCGCTAAACCTTGAGATGAACGGGGGGAAGAGGGAGAAGGGATGGCGCCGGAGAAGGGGGAAAGCTGCGACGAAAGGGGGAAGAGTGATAGGAAGAGCAAGGAGGGATCGGGGAAGGGACGCTTCTACGAGGCGCGGAGACGGGGGGTGTGATGAACGGGGGAGGAGGGAGGAGAAGGGAGTGTGCGACGGCGAATGGAAGAGAGAGAGAGAGAGAGCGAGAGAGAGATACCGGGAGGGGAAGATGACGCCGCCGCCAATGCTACGCCATTCGCCGATGGAGAGGAAGACAGCCGCCGTTCGCGAAGGAAACGCCGCAGTCGCTGGGGAGAAAGGTTTCACCGCCGCTGCGTTTAGGGCACGGGCGCGCACGCCGGGGGGGGTAGGCGGGAGCGGGCGTGGGGGGTTGGTGTTCGGTTACGGTGTGACCGTTCCCATTTATCGCCAGCCCAGCCCAGCCCAGCCCAGCCCATTTATCGAATGCTCGGCCAGCCTCCCTTCGAGCGTCCGATGACGTCACTATCCTTGTCCTCTTGTCATTTATTTCTTTCTCTTTATGACGTATGACAACATTCCCTGTTTTATGCTCATTGGCACCTTGAAGCAGTCACTAAGAATCCCATCTTAACCATGGTTTTGCTGGCTGCAGCAACTCCATGTTCTGCCTACTGCACAACCCTACCTATCTATCGGACGAATGCTATAAAGATCATAGTCACTATTTACTTGCAGTGACTGACTGTTGACCTTTGTGGCCTCTTGTCAGCATTGGCATTGAGATCGAGAACCTAAGAGTCAGCAGCAAAAAGCAACTTCTTCGTCCTCCATCAGTAGTTGCCTTCGTCAGTCTCCAGACCGCAACCCTCGGAGCACTTCAACCATTCAATGGTTGCCTCGAGATTCAAGCCAGCTTGCTTTTCCTGTGTTTTCACCATCACCCAGATCCAACTCTACATGATCCTCGGCGACCGGAGGTCGTACCGCCATGGCGTATCATCATATGGCTGAGAACAAGGGCCATCTTATCCTGCTAACCTGACCTTCGACATGCAGGAGGAGGAGCCATTGCTGTCATGACAGGGGTTGACTCTTTTAACAGATAGAACGCAAATGCTAGAAGGCCCTGTTCAGAATCCATGAGGTCGTCTGCCATGTATATCGAGACCTGAAGGAGTCAACTATGGAAGGCATCCAGATTCCCTGGGCGGCACAGCAGCAGTAGCGGCTCACTCTTGGCCGCTAGCAGACCATCAGTGAGGGACAAAAAGGTGTTCAAACACTAAAGTTTGCCTCCCCACCTTCAATGGCTTCTTGGAGTTGTCATCTTCGTTTTCCTTGATCCTTGGGAGCTCGAAAGAGGCCGGAGTGGATGCCTGCAAGTGCACTGGAATGATTTGACCTTAAAATCGTAATAAAAGCTAGACTTTAGAATTGATGCCTTGGCATGGTCTCAGAGCTTTTAGGTTTTGATTATACTACCACTTATCACATGCTTTTCTCTTGCCATATTAATCTTCAGCCTCAAGGCAAGTGACCTAAGAAAAAGAAGCCCGAGATATAGCATGGTCTACCAACTGCGCATTAACACACTCACACATCACATTAAAACACTCTTTTAAGTATGACCAACAATGGACGCTATTGAGCCTTTTGACTACAGTCCAGTTGCATACAAAACCATAAACAACCTTAGACCACAAACCTCAGGAAATATATGACTCAGTTTTAAAGCTGTAATGAGTACGTACCCACCCAAATCTGCAAGTGCTTAAAGGCTTCATAATGCAACTTGATAGCTTTCTTAGAGATGGAATAAACCTTCAAAAATCCTCAGTCTCACAGAGTGGAATAAGGCAAATCATTATATTCCTAGCAGTAGTAAACAATGCTAATTGAGTTGTTCAAATCAACCTATAAGCATAGTTGGGAAGGAGGAACCTATTCCTCTCCCCACCAAAGGATGGTGGAAACGCAACACACGTGGGAGAGATGCATGAGAGTAGGTTTTTATTCTTTGTATCGAGACTGCCATCCTCTGCTTATATAAAGGCCACATTTCTAGTCTCTGTTTGCTCATCACCTCTTAGAGCTTCTTCCCACTGCTCCACTGCAGTGGGTACAAGTTTTTGCAGAAGCCAGATCGAGGAGCACGTCTCAATGTCTAAGGTAAGAAACTCATCAAGCCCGATGCTTTCTTTTCGCCTATCTTCTCTTCTCATGCATTGCTCTGCTTGCCTGCTGCTCATTAAGTTGTCTTACCTTTGTCCGTTTGGTTTTCCGATTTGGATCGGTTGTGTCGATGAAGATGGGGGAGAATGGCGCTGCCAATTGCCACCAGCACGTAGCTTTGGCACCTGTGGAGGTGTCCGTGGAGCTCGGCTTCCAACATGGAGCTTCGAAATGTTTCGACGATGATGGCCGTCTCAAGAGGACTGGTAACGAGAAGAGAATCGCCGTTTCTTGACCTTCTCTCTTCTCCATATACTTACTTCTCCTACAAAGTCTGATACTGTTAAGCTTTGCAGGGACTGTGTGGACTGCAAGCGCGCACATCATAACGGCGGTGATCGGCTCCGGCGTGCTGTCCTTGGCTTGGGCAATTGGTCAGCTCGGATGGGTTGCAGGCCCTGCTGTCATGCTCCTCTTCTCCTTTGTGACATTCTACACCTCTGCCCTACTCGCTGACTGCTACCGCTCTGGTGATCCCGTCACCGGCAGGCGGAACTACACCTACATGGATGCGGTCCAGGCTAATTTAAGTACGTTCCGAAACTTGCATTTGAGACAAACAGGGCTTCGAATCAAAGCTTGTCGTACATGACGAGTTCTCGTTTGACGAACAGATGGGATCAAGGTCAAGATATGCGGCTACCTCCAGTACCTCAATATCGTCGGAGTTGCCATCGGATACACGATCGCAGCTTCCATTAGTATGGTGTAAGTTGCCAGAAAACCTGGAGCTGTCCTTGATTCTTTTGGTGCAAGCAAAGGATCAGTTTTGATGGCTTTTTGGACATGTTCGAACAGGGCAATAAAGAGGTCCAACTGTTTCAACAAGGAGGGAGACGACAGCCCCTGTCATGTAAACAGCAATCCTTACATGATCATGTTCGGCGTGGCGGAGATTGTCTTGTCTCAGATCCCTGACTTCGACCAGATCTCGTGGCTCTCCATTCTCGCCGCCATCATGTCCTTCACGTACTCCTCCATCGGTCTGGTTCTCGGCATCGTCCAAGTGATCCGTAAGCCAGTCTATCTATCTGCGGTTTTGTTTGATTCCTCGCTTGGGTTGAGTCCATGCCGACTCAAATTTTCCGCTGGCGTTGACAGAAAACGGAGGAATTAAAGGCAGTCTCACCGGCATAAGCATCGGAACCGTGAGCCAGATGGACAAAATCTGGCGTAGCCTGCAAGCCTTCGGCGACATCGCCTTCGCCTACTCCTACTCCATCATCCTGATCGAAATCCAGGTACCAATTCCACCTTTCACTTCGATCAAACAGTAGAGAGTTTGGCCATTTTCTTCAGTCACATTGTTGTACTGAAGCATGCCTCTGTTTTCCTGGTATGATTCCAGGACACCATAAAGTCTTCGCCGTCATCGGAAGCCAAGGTGATGAAGAAGGCAACGCTCACCAGCGTGACGGTGACCACCATCTTCTACATGCTCTGTGGGTGCATGGGCTACGCCGCGTTCGGGGACTTGGCCCCCGGCAACCTCCTCACCGGATTCGGCTTCTACAACCCCTACTGGCTCCTCGACATCGCCAACGCCGCCATCGTCGTCCACCTCGTCGGCGCCTACCAGGTCTACTGCCAGCCGCTCTTCGCGTTCATCGAGAAGTGGACTCTCAAGACGTGGCCCAAGTCGGAGTTCATCACCAAGGATATCCAGGTGCCGATCGCCTCCGGCAGATGCTACAACCTCAACCTCTTCAGACTGACATGGCGCACCGTGTTCGTGATCGTGACCACCGTCGTCTCCATGCTCCTGCCGTTCTTCAACGACGTGGTCGGCTTCCTCGGCGCGATCGGCTTCTGGCCGCTGACCGTATACTTCCCCGTAGAGATGTACATTGTCCAGAAGAAGATCCCCAAGTGGAGCACGAGGTGGGTATGCCTACAGTTGCTGAGCCTGGCTTGCCTTGTCATCACGGTGGCTTCCGCCGCCGGATCAGTCGCCGGCGTCGTGAGCGATCTCAAGGTTTACCGGCCATTCAAGTCAAGTTAAAAAGGTTGCACAGTCCACACATGGAGAACAAGTTGGGGATCGCTGGGCTTACTACGTTGTTGCTGTCTGGTGGATATTATCGTGTGTAATGCTTCTTCGAAGAAGGGAGTTCACTAAGAAGAAAGTGTTTGTAATTGCATGAACAGAATATGGTTTACTATCACAGTCATGCCTCACCTATGTTTATTAAGGAGTTAGCAATAAACTATGATGAAGGCCAGTTCATTCGAGGATCCAAATGGTTGATCATGCATGCTCTAAATTCTTGTTGTCATGTTGGTATAGATCTTTCTACGGAAAACATGGATGAGTAGCCATCAATCAAGTCAATCATGCTAACTTGACACGATCAACCATAGATCTAAATAGAACATTCGGAGCTCCATTCAATCGGTAGAGGAAGCTCCATGGAATGGAACGCCAGGACGACACTTTTAAGGGAGGCGCCTCGTGGTGGTGGGTGGTGGGTGGTGGTTGTCGGCTGCACTTTCTCTGCTCCCCAGCTGTAGCCATCACCAACAACACCGCAAAAACCAAATATCTGCTTCAAAAGGGTGGCTCAGCTGCAGCGTGCCTTCTCAGCGCATGCATGCAGCTTCAAGCGCAAGGATCGCTGTCGTCAGTAAACTAGAGGACAAGCGGGATTGGATTCTGCTTGCAGCTGTGGTTCTTTTCTTATCTTGAAGAAGCACGAGATCGTGGGATGCTTATCGGGGAACTGTGACAGTATCCGTCTTAACGTTATTCCTATTGAATTATTGCAGTGGATGTTTGATTGGCTTTGCAATGAGAATATGGCTTTTCGTTGCGTTCACGGCTTTCCAATGATGAATCGGTCCGGGCTGATCTCCGGAGACTGCACGCTCGCTGCATGCATCGGTCAAAGGCATAAGCTTCAAGGATAGGAACATTCGATGGAAATAATTTTCTTGAACAGAATAATTCCTATGGAAGAGGCAGATGATGATGAATCATCGTTAGGAAGCCCCGAGACCCAATCGCTGGAGTTGCAGCAGCTATCACTTGTTAGCCGTATGATCGAAGGTGGAACGCTGCAGATGAATGAACAAATGTAAAGAACGATAAGAACTGCTGATGCATGAGACGAGAAAGAGAAAGAATCTGAAAGCACCGTCACATCATCGTCTTCCTTGGCGTAATTCCACCTTCTTCCTACTTGGAGGAAATAGGTGAGAGATAAAAAGACTAATTCTTTATAGGGATTAAAGATGACAGTAACAACATGAGATACTTTTGAGTCAACATTAGCATATCGTTTATGTCGAACAAAGGTATGCGCATCTTCTTTTTCAAATCTATGAAAGTTTGTATTTCAATGCATAATTATAGTTATTTTCTAACGAATGATATTAGAGTCATAAATTAATAAAATTTAAATATCTTAGAACAGTAAAGAATATTATTAGATCGAATTGTGTGTTTTTGTCTTTGATCTATTTTTGTATTAGATCTATTTGTGTGATCAAATTTGTTCATCCTTTAAATCATTATTTTAATCTTAAAAAATGTCATTATTTTGAATTAATTTTTGGTATAATATGTCTAATTATTAAATTATAGTTTTGCTCTTATGAAATTGCTTATTTCCATTGATGTCCTTTGTTTATAATTTTGCCCTTTAGATTTCGCGCTATTATCTTAGTAACCATAATTTATCAATAATGATTAAAATTATGGCATAAGATCTAATAAATATATTTGTTGGAATTAAAAAGAAAATAAAGTATATATATTTTATTTTTATTATTTTGTTACTCATGAGAAATAATTTATTATTGTTCGAATTTAATTGCTTATGTTATTTAGAAATTCTAATTGATATTTTTGGATATTTATATGGCTATTAAATATAGGAGTATTAAAAATATATAAAATATTGTTTATTTTCACATGAAAGTATGATGTATATTCTAAACTGTTGTTATTACTTGATTATGCTTATTGAAATTTATGCTCGATTATTATTATGTTATTTTATTGAATAAATTTTGCATTATAATATTAATAAAAAAAATTAAGTGAGCATTATCTTTAATTTACATTCATAAGTTTTATGACAATAAGTAATTAGTTGTAAATGATATTAATAAAATAATTATTCATAATAGTATCCATAATAAAGATATTTAGAAAATCTCAAAAGAGAGTCTTCTTCAATTAATTATGTGGTAGGAAAAGATAATACTATTTTGATAGTCAGGTAGATTAAGGTTGTATATCCAAAGATAATATCACTAAAATAAATAAATGATATTAGTCCTTCATAATTATATTCGATATGTTAACACTTCACCTAAATGAGAAATATTGATAGTTCATCGTAACTTGATAACTCAAAATATTAATATTATTGTATTTATAATTCTAATGGTTCTTCCTTCTTTGTATACTCAAACATTGCACATATTAACTTTTTTTGGATCAAATTATTTAGAATGACTTGAGCATGTATAATTTATAATGAATCTATTGAATCTTAGTCTAGCATTACTTATTAAAAGACCTATAGATATCATTGATGATAGTACTATAAATCAAGTAAACGAAATGAAGCGTTTGAGAAAAATCTAATAAACTTGATTTGATATTCATAGGAACGATAATTACAAATAATATTAAGACTTCATTATAACTGACACATATCACTTATATCTACTTACCCACGTAAGACATCGATATCAAGATATGACGAGGATATCTCTTACGCAATACGAGCCGCACATCGAAACGATGGGCATCGATAGTACGTTGTGGGGTCCACTCGAGGAGTCACTGTTGTGTCCCATCGCAACACTTATCAATCTTAGAAAAGAACCCAATTTATATTAAAATTAAAACCAATGTAAGTGCATGATACAAATCAATTCGACAAAAAAAACTTATGCAAACATGAATTAACGAGATAACGAGGGATAACTTGCTATACTATCATAATAGATTTTTTAATCAAATTATAAATAATCATACTTATAAGAGTTAGATAGATTTATTATTGTCAAATATGAGCTCAATTTTAACAAAGTTAATAAGTCATTCATTCATCATATTAGATCTAACAATTGGTATTAAAGACCATAGACTCGAATATAAAATGATTCCTCAAAACATGAAACCACTATTGGACTAGATTAAGTATCATGTGGATTTGCCTTAAATAAAAAGATTATAATATCTTAATTTAGTCATATATTTAATATAGATAAATATTTAGATTGACTTGTAGAATATAGTGGGTTAATTCTCATTATCTTAAATATTTTGAATCATTAGTTCATATTTTATTCCATGGTAACAATCGCATTAAATATAATATGTGAGAAGTGACGAATCACGAGATAAATAATTTATACATCATGACAATAACTAAAGCTCTAAATGAAATCGGAAAACCGGAAAGCAAAAGCTAACCTTCCCTTTCCTTTTCCCATCGATCGAAGTCACGTTCCATGGTAATGATACGAACTATTTCATTTGAGTGAATCGGCTCGCCTTTGATTCCCATTGGACAAGGAATAGTCTCACCATTATGTGATGAGTCGTTTATGGTGCTAGGAAACCATCTTAAGCTTCTCTTGGGCCATCTACCTCTTCCTCATAAGGCTTTTTCGACGCCAAGATTGGTCCTTTAATTGGAGGTTATCTGATGAGCTCAACGTTGGCTCGCTGATAGAGAAGATCTGAAGCTTCTATCCTCGATGCAGGCATTTGCTTAGTTCATGAGAGCGGTGGCTCCATGTCACTGGGAAGTGTTTTTGTTTTAAGGAACACTGAATTTTACTGAGTATAACGAAAAGTAGTACATCACTGTTTGCATCGCTGCGAACCAGAAAATCAAGTTCCGAAACTAACGTGAATTGATTGTACGGATATACATCATCGACTAGTATATGTTATCATCAGTTTAATATATGATCCACAAATGTTTATAGGGGAGGATCCATCAGGCTAAGCGGTTTTCTTCTTTGGCTTGAAAAAAAATATCTAATCTAAGTATATAGAATAGAAACATGTTTAAGTAGATTTGAGCCTATCATGATCGAGCACGATTAGTTCGAAACTCAATTTAAAACTAGTTTTGAGTCCATTTAATTTTCATAACCATCTTAGACTGTGTTAGAATCAAGTAATCAATCGCTAACACATTATGATAGAAAATGTCTACTCATCCCATGAGATCAAGTTACGATAAAATCATTGATGTTTTGATGCATGATCTTATAACTCATTTATAGCCAAATAATATATGTAACGTTCATAGCATCACCAGTGACATTATAATATGCATTTAAGTGTATTTTTATTATATATATCCCCGACATAGCTCTTTTACGTAATCTCAGCTCGAATCCCTAAACTCTTCAGCCTACGACACAGACTCAATAATGAATAAACTAGATTCCGAACCCTAGCCATATGTCGAACAACTAAAATATATGATAACAAAATGTAAGCTATGTTAACCTACTTTATTGTTTGCTTAACATCACGTAATGTTAGGTTTCTCATTCACAAACCATGCTATCCACATGATCCAAGTATATTTAGTCCCATGCAATTGGCGACATAGCGATGACGGAAGATGTCAACTTATCCCATGAGGTCAAGCTATATAACTGTGCCGATGAGCTAACTCGATAAAATCGTTACTCCGTAACCACAAGCCTTGATGTTTCGATGCGTGATCTCATAGCCCATTTATAACTAAATAATATACGTAACGTTTTTAGTATCATCAATGACTTGAGATGGACCGAAGAATGAACCTCATTTGATTATGAACCCAGTCATATTTCCAACAACTAGAATATGTGATAACAAAATACAAGCTATGTTAGCCTATCCTTAGCATCACTTAATGTTAGGTTTCTCATTCACAAACCATGCGATCCACACGATCCAAGCTTTAGTTCAAATCAACGAGGAACTCCATGACATGCACAGGAGGAGTCCAAAATCTAATCCAACCCAAATTATTGTCCCATTAAAAAGCCGGAGGCTACAATCGACTACAACAACCAACCTTATATCATCACGCGAATCGTCAAGCCAAATCATGAGAGTAGAAAGGAGGATGTCGACTCCGTACATTGTTATTATTATCATCTTCCCCATCACAAGAAAACAAAGACAGAATAAAACATATTCTAACTCTTCATTTCCTCCACCATCTCGTCTCGATGTACAAGTCATGCAAGTGATTTTTTTTTTGGGGGCCACATTTTCTCATCCGATAATATATTCTTAGGCAAAGTTGGCAGTCTTCATACGGAGGGTTGTCGATCAATCGCTACATTCCAACGAGAACTAAGAAACATATATAAATTGGATGATGCAAGTACGGTGAAAGAGTGTTCAAATCTATGTTTTGTACGCTTCATAGGCTTCGAATTCTTCCTTCGATACATTTGTGTCATATATCATGCGTTTCCAACTTTTCTTTCTCATGTTTTTGTCTCGCATCACATCGTTGTGGGTGATGTGACTTTTTAGTTTTCAGGGAATCCGCAAAAATATATAGGTTGGGAGAACTAGTTTTTTGACCTCCTTTGTTTACTCTCTTAAATTATTGTGGCATGGAATGAAATCTCTCTCTAGATTTCTCTTACTTGGCTCTATCCATCTTTATAAACTTGACCTTTCAACCAAAGAAGAGTGATTTGTTGATGTGTTTTGAAATTGAAGCACACAAGACATTAATGAGGATGAGTCGAATGATTTGTAGTATCTACTAGATTTTGCCAATGCAATTCAGTCCATTCAACATTTTGATGCCACACTTCGAATTTGTCATTAATTTTACCTGTCATTTTCTTTTTCTCTTTTTATGTTAGCTAGTTTAGTCGTAATCAAATTTGGATAAGACATCGACTCGATCGACCCTTGGATCACTGGTTCATCGATCGATAATATTCAAAAATTAAATTATATTTAAGTATATTTTTTATGGTGAAATATATCAAAATGTCTATAGACGATTGTGAAATTCCATATTGTATAGGCATTTTTTTTGGTTCAATCACATTTGATTGTAATAAATTTCAAGCATTACATTATAAACATAAAGATTATTATACGAAAAATTTTAATATTAAAAAAATAAAATCAAATAATAATATATCATATTTATGTCTTCTCATCTCTTTGCAATGAATTAGAGATAACAAGAGATAATGAGAGAACTAATATCAATTATCTATGTATTCGTATTGAATTCATAGAAGATCCTTTCTAGAGAGGATGGTTTAGGATAAATAATTAGAAGATTATCTCCGTGAGTAATTCTATTATAATTGAACTTTATTTCAATTAACTGATAACCATTATCAAAATATCATATCTATAATGTATTTTATCTGATTAGATATGATTACATAATCGAATATATAAATCTCAAATCTTGTTTATCACTTCTTATACCTTCTGTTCTTCTCTGGATAGTGATGGAGACTTTTGCAACAGTCGTTATTATGACCATCACCATGACCTTCGAGAACGAAGGATTGAGTAATTGAAATGCTTTACTTTGTCAGCCATGCATTAATGGTTGTGAAGGTGATGGTTGCTACTTCCTCGTTACTGGTCTCCCGTTATTGGTGAGAACTTCTTATACATTTTTTGATTGAATGCATAGGACGATACGACTTAGTACAGTTGCGTTTCTATAATTAATCCTACAATTGAGAACGCAAAGCAATGCTCGTTCGTAAGAATTATGGCAAAAGTATGGAAATATTAACTTACTTCACTCTCAAAGGAAGATTCAGTGAAGGTGGAAATATTGACCCGTGTAGGCACTACGAGACGAATAAGAACACATTCGACGAAGACGTAAGAGGTGAATTCAACCTTTTTAGTGTTAGGGTTTGGAATTTTAGCGTCACTAAATCACGTTCAAGAATTTAGTTTCATCTTCCTCACATAACCTTTTTTGTTGTTGTTGTTGTTGTTGTTGTTGTTGTTGTTGTTGTTGTTTTGTGTCTGACAATGATGTATCCAAAATAATTGGATACATTACTTCAGCAATATTTGATAGAATATTATTATAGGTAAATAAAAGACATGCATAAATAAATAATAGATTAATATACTAGAGAGACAAAGTAAATAGTCAAAGAAGAAAACAAGTAGAAGTAGGCATCTCTATTGCATGAGGAGGAGGATGATGACTCCTAAACGATTTTAACTTCCAAAGATAGCTAAGTTTTGTATATTAACGAGTGATAATTAAACTATGTGTCTTTTTCAGAAATTAAATATTGACTATCAAAAAAAAATTAATCTAACATCATAATGTTTCTATTGCGGATTAAACATAGTATATGTAATTCCATTATTTATTTTCTTTACGCTCTCACAGTTGGACATTCTAAATGAAAGTAAATGGAGTGAGATCAATCGCAAAATATGGTTATAGTAATGGGGAAGCCATGAATTCATTTTCTTCGATAGTGATAAGACTCATCATCTTATAATCGTCAATCATGATGATGATATATATATATGTATATATGTAGAATCTCATAGTCGCTACAACGTCGTACATCCCACGCTTCAGAACCATTAGAAGGTCTAGAACGTATTCTTCAGGGTTTATGACGTTTGACGAGGAAGGAAGGAAGGTGTTGAGTAATTGACATGCTTTCACTTTTTTGTCACACCAAAATGCCAAGAAAACATCATCTCGGCCATAATTCCATGGCTTTCGAAGGTGACGGTCGCTTCTTCTCGCTATTAGTTCCGCAGCCTCCGTCATCGTTCAAATTCGTGTCATCTTCTGAGAACGTCTCATATCTTATTTAATATAATAAATATAATAATAATATAAATTAGTATAATCGTGGGTCATAAAACCTAGTATGTCAAGTCAAACACTAATTCAATTCATCATTTAAAGTTTCTTCGTTATGGACCAAACCTAGTATATATATAACTCCTTTAATCTTCGTCATGTGTGACGAATATTTTTGTGTGGAGTTATTTTCGATACAAATATTCATCATTCATTTTTTTTTTTAATCTCACATACAAATATTTTCGAAATTTTTCTCTATTTATGTGTGGAGTTATTTTCTTCCTCTTAACGTATGAAAATATGAAAATATTAACGTCCTTTACTCTCCGAAGAACATTTGAACATAGCGTCCATGACATGTTGCAAAACATAAGAGTGTCAAACATGACTATGGTAGGGACTTCTAGATGAATACGAGCACATTCCACGAAGGCTTCAACCCACCCATGCACGCAGCCCGTACGTTTACCTCGTGCCTCCTAATTGCATCACTCTCTTGACGATGACATACTTCGCTTTCATGTACCTTATAATAATTCAGTCGATGTATCCAAAATATTTGGATGCATTACTTCAACAACATATAATAGAATATTATAACATATGAACGTATACGTCTCAGATGGGAATCCCTTTTTTCTTTTGCCTTACAATCACACGTCACTGTATCCAAAATAATTGGATACATTTGCTTCAGCAGTATTTGATAGAATCTTATAACATGAAAATATACACCACATATGTGAATCTTCCGATGATTATTGTTGGTGAACAAATGTGTTGTGGCTTGGTCCACGGGTCGATGTTGGGAGTCTTCTATCGACTGAATTGGACGTCGAGGTAGGTCAGATCCTCGCGAATGGGTGTTGATCAGCGTTTCTCGGTCCAGGCGCCTTTTGCGTTGAGCAGCGTCTTTCCATTCCCGGGCTGGTTTGCAGCTCGCCTTTGTTCACTGGATGACGATTCCCAGGTCGAGACGCTAGTGGCTTGGGGGTGGCCGCTTAAATGCAAAAATGGCATTCATCGAGTGATTCCCGACTTTGGCCCCTCCGATGAGCAAGTCAGTTGTTGTTTTTCTCTTCTCTTTTTGTGTCCTCTCCCTCCCTGGTCGGATGTCAGTCAGGGGCTTTTATATTATTGTACTAGGGTCGGTCGCACGCGGATTCGACGTGGTGGCTGATCCTCGGGGGATGAGACGCTACTATGCAGTTGCTATCCCATGACGCATGGGACGACGTGAGACGGTGCCGCCCCGAGCTTCCGGGACGGGACATGCCAAATAGTGGCTCGGTACGGATTCTGACTTAGCGTGTGGAGATGCTCCCCTTGCTGCTCCGGCATCGGTACGAGTTCTGACTTAGCGTGTGGAGGTGCTCCCCTTGCTAACCTGGCTGTAGTGCGACGTGACATCAGTTGTGACGTGTCTTGAACCCAAAATATACCTTATCAATTATAATCACATAATAAAAAGACGTTATAGGTAAACAAAGACATGCATCAATCAGCACTTTTGCAACCTTCGTGAAGCAATAGGTGAATAAATAATAAATTAATAGTCAAAGAGGAGAACGCATAGAAGTAGACATCATCTCCATCATATGAGAGGAGGAGGATGAATTCTAAACGATTTTAACCAAGTGCTTCTTCTTCTTCTTCTGTCTCCAACATATTACAAGTGGCATCTGCTGCTGTGATACCACCTTTCTTGTGTTGGTGGCACATACTGTGACATCAATGACAGTGGTGGAGGATAAGGTTTATTCCATTATAATCATCAATCATGATTACATACGTGAATATAGAATCTCATAGTCGCTATTCAGTCGTACATCCCACAGTATCGTAACATATGGGGATGATCGCTGAGGCTATTATTACCAACGTGAACAAGAAGAAGAACAGTGTTATTCTAATGGTATTTGCCCCCAAGGTTTTGCCACCAGGTGAAGTGGCTCCTTCTTGCGTGCTGTTAGCCCGGGACTCTCCGTCATATCGAACTCATCTCTGGTCATGCCGAGGGGAAGCTCCCAGTCAAACTGATGAACAAGGTTTGCCAGTGCGACCTCCAAGGTAGCCACCGCGAGCTGCATTCCCGGGCAAATCCTTCTTCCTGAACCGAACGGTGTGAAGTCGAAGTTCTTTCCTTTGAAGTCCAGGTCGCTGCTCATGAACCTCTCGGGCCGGAACTCTTCGGGTGCGTCCCAGTGTTTCGGGTCTCTGCTGATTGCCCACGCGTTGATCAGAACTCTTGTTTTCTTGGGGATGTGGTAGCCTTGGATCTGGCAGTCCTCGATGGATTCTCGCGGAAGCAACAATGGAGTGGGAGGATGCACCCGTAGGACTTCCTTGAGGACCGCCTTCAGGTAGACCATATCGTGCGTCTCGTCTTCTTTGACCATGTCTTTCCCTGCAGCTAATCCTCTCACCTCGTCCTGTAGCTTCTTCAGGGTCTCTGGGTGTCGAACGAGCTCTGCCATGGCCCACTCGAGGGCAGTGAAGGATGCTTCGACGCCAGCAGAAAACATATCCTGCAGAATGCCAGTGACTTAGCTTTCCAGAATCGAGTGGTGCTGTTCTTCCCATTAGGTCTTTTATTTGGCTTCCAAGAAAGCAAATCCTTAAAATCACTCAACAGATGTAATGGCTACATGTGATTTAAGAGGAAATCTAAGAAGAGTTAAGCCACAAGAAATTAATGAGTCAAGTGATGCATGAAGCCAATAGTGATGGAGTCAATATATGTTGACTCGAGAAGCGAAACTACTAGAGAAAGAAGTTGAACCATCGTGCCGTACGGGGCGAGAAGAAGAAGAAGAAGAAGAAGGTTATGAGAGTTTGGTTCGTGGTAAGGTTTCTTGACAGTGTCACTCGTCTTTGCTTCCTGATGGCAGCTGCGATTGCCAGCAAATGTCTCCTAGAACAATAACATGTCTAAGAAAGGAAGAATACATCTTTCGCAGGGAAGAAGCTTACCCACAAGATCGCCTTCATCTGCTTCATGGTCAGGCAAAAGTCCTTCTCAGGCTTGTCAACCACATCAAGCAACTCATCCACGAAATCCCTCTCCTGCACCTCATCCCTGTTGAGTCGTTCGACATGATCCTGGATCATCTCGTTCAGAGCAACATCCCATTCCTTGGCGACCTTTTTGGCGGTAGGGTTCAACCCGAGGATTCCATCTAAGAATCCCAACGAGGGGAAGAGTTCCCCGACGCAGAGCTCACGGAACGCGACGCCGTTGTCGTCGATCAGTTTGCTGAATAGCTGACATCTATCGGCGGCTCTGAAGCTTGTCCCTGAGACGACTCTGCCGACGATATCAGTGACGAAAGAGTTGATCACCTTGGACATGTCGATGAAGCCGGACGTCGAGGAAAGAGAGGCCCGAGAGATCTTTTGCATCATGAAGGCCACCTCCTCCTGTCGCAGAGCCCGATACGACTTCACCCTTTTGCCACTCAGGAGGTGGATGGTGCAGAGCTTCCTGGTGTGTCTCCAGTAGTCGCCAAAGGGGGCGAAACCCACGTCATGGGTATCGTAGAGTATGGTTCTGACCGGCTTCAGGTCCGGCCGACTGGCGAAGGAGGTGTCATGAGTTCTCATGACCTCTTCGGCCATGTCGGCCGACGAGACCACGAGGGTGGGGACATGGCCGAAATGCAGCAGCATGAGCGGTCCATGCTTCTCGGAGAGGGCGGAGAGGGAGCGATGAGGGAGGGAGCCGAGCTGGAGGAGGTGGCCGAGCAGCGGCAGCTTGGGCGGAGAAGGCGGAAGCCGTCGCTTCTTGGAGAAGGCTCGCTTGGTGCCGAGGAGCACCAGGAGGAGGAGGAGGGCAAAGAGGAGCGAAGACGAAAGCATTGTCGATCGCCCTGAGCACATCTCGCTCCACGCGGTAACATCACACATATATAGCCGATGCGAGGCAGGAGACCGACTCTGTTCTTAGTCGTACCCGTGCCGGACCGTTTCTGAATCGTTGAAGGGCGGCCGATCCCGTGGCTGCTACGAATCACGAGACTTGGGTGTCGGTCACCGGCTGCTGCTACTGCGTGCGACCACTGAAACAGAGGTTAGCAAACACAAGGAGCCGAATTAAGTCAAGAATGCGAAATGCAAGATTAATACGCTGGTGGACGCGTTCGGTGTTCCGTCACTGTCTGTTTGATGTTGTTGAGAATAAAATCTGAAGCGGAATATTGTTTGTCTGTATCAAAATGGATTCCTCGTCAAAATATCAATTTGATATCCAAATATAAATATCAATCAATACAGCATAAATAATAGAGCAAATAATCAATCACACAGTGAGATCAAATTTTTTAACGTAAAAAACTCGAGAAAAATCACGGGACCGTAGTCCACCTTAAACTTCTACGATCAATAATAATGATAACAGGTTTACAGTAGGTCTTCTATAGAATAACTAGAGGATCAGAATAACATCAACAACATAGATCTTGGCTCTAGCATATCATCATGTAGGATAGATCTCCTCAAAGAGAATTTTAGGTAGAATTTTAGGTCTCACAGAATGGATACAACAAGAAAGTACCTTAGAGAGAGTAAACTGCAGATCAACACCGTTAGGATTATAGAGTTTACTGCAAGGATTCTTCACATAAAATTTGGGCCGAAACTGACAACGTTTAGCTACCGATCATCAAGCTGAAAACTCAGAAACCTAATCTTTCTCTCTCTATTTCTCTCTTCTCTTTCCTCTGCACGTCGCCGCATGCTGCACGCTCACCTACACACACGCACGCTGCACTTACTAATTTTGCCCTTTCTCTCTCTCTTTTTAATTTCTTTGATTTGGGCTCAAACGACTCAATTTGTCCAAGCCCACATATGGGTTGAACCCAATAATTCTCTCCCTCCATCTCATATGGTGGGCTGTACCAAGCCTGCTTTTCGCCTACATGCTTCAAGCTTCTCCCTAGGCAAAGACTTTGTCAACATATCTGAACCATTATCATTGGTATGTACTTTTTCCAATTATAATTCTTTCATCTCAAGCACATCACAAATCCAATGATATCTCACATCAATATGCTTGGATCTAGAATGGTATGTTGAATTCTTGGAGAGGTGAATGACGCTCTAACTATCACAGTAAATAGTATATCCTTCCTGTTTCAAGCCTAATTCTTGTAGAAACTTTTTCATCCATAAAGCTTCCTTGCAGGCTTCAGTGATTACTATGTATTCTGCTTCTGTGGTTGATAGAGCAACACACTTTTGTAACTTAGACTGCCAAGAGACTGCTCCCCCTGTAAATGTCATCAAGAATCCCGAAGTGGACTTCCTGAAATCAGTATCACCTGCCATGTCTGCATCTGTGTATCCTTTTAACACAGGTTCATCATTACCAAAACATAAACATAACCTGGAAGTACCTCTTAGATATCTTAATATCCATTTTACTACTGCCCAATGATCATTTCCAGGATTTGAGAGAAATCGACTGATAACTCCAACTGCATGAGCTATATTGTTGAATCTCGGATTTTGATGATGAAACTATTTGATTGTGTTTAGATGTTTAACTGCATTTTGAGTGATGTAGGTCTACTCGATCAAGATTAGACAGTTAACGCAGGAGGAATTGACGTTGCGCCGGAGGAGATCACGTCAGGATATTGGATGGTAGAAGGCTTCGGACGTCGGGCATCGGGCCAAGAGCAGAATTATGCCAAGGATATCGGGGTTGCGGAGGTCAACCGTCGATTGGGCAACAAGCCGCAAGAGAGGATGATGTGCTGAAGAATCGGACGAAGCGCCAACCAATGACGTGCCGGGCAATAGAATGTCAATTCACGTTGTAATAATTGTCTAGATCGGAGTAGAGTTTTGGCTTGTGTGTACAAGATTAACTACGATAACAATGAAGACATAAAGCGAAACAAAGTGTCGGAGTCAAGTGCGAATGATTTGTTGCGAGTTCAAGAGTTCGATGGAAGTCCGAAGTTTCGTCGGGAATGCTGTCGGAACTAGCCGAGAATGAGTAGGGAGCTTACCGAAGGGATTTTCGGAAGCTCGCCGGAAGGTTCATTGGAAGTTTACGGAGTTCGCCGAGAAAGATCGGAGCTTGCCGAAGAAGCTCGTTGGAATCGCCAAGATCAAATCCTGAAGTCTAGGAGCTTACCGGGAGTCCGCAGAATGGTTTCCGAAAGTTTATCGGAAGCTCGCCGGAAGAAGTCTTGACTTACGGACTTTGTAATAGCTTAGGAAATATCTTTAAATTCGTAGTTAGTACGTTAATTAAGATTAGGATTAGGTGTTAATCCTATAACCCAAGTAGGGGCCAATTGGGCTCAAGTTCGGACTGGTTTGGGCCAAGTTTGGAGCCCAACCAGTGAGCTAAAATAGTGTAGGCGGTGGCACCGCCAGATTAGGTGGTGGCATTGCCTAGAACCTGAGAACTGAGCGGTGGCACCGCCAGCCTCGGAAACCCAAGAGAATTCAAAATTTGGAGCCCAAATTTGAATCCTCTTGTGGCCTATAAATACCCCTCAATTCTCAACAGCGAACACAACCTTTGAGAAGTAAGAAATTGAGATAAAGCCTTAGCAAAGTCTTTAGCAAGTCTTATTTTTCAATTGCTTGAGTGTTCACCTCCTTCTTTCTTGTTGAAACCTTGTAAGAGTGTGAACCACTTGTAAAAGGTTATAAGAGGGGTATTTGTCCTTCCCCTTCAAAGCGATTTGCTAGTGGAAGTTGGGAGCCTCTTCGAAGAAGGCTTCGCAAGTGGATGTAGGTCATTTGATCGAACCACTTTAAATTAGTGTGTTCATTGAATGTGTGAGTACTTATCTTTCTGCAATCGTTATCTACACAGCATGAAGTTTCCGGTTTTTACTTTACTCAAGTTACAATCAAAGCGAAATCTCCTTGCATTTTACGGAATCATTTTTAAACTTACAAGTTTTAATCCACTGTACTAATTCACCCCCCCCCCCTCTTAGTGCCGCTCCGATCCTAACATATATCTGGCCTAGTACAAACCATAGCATACATCAAACTACCTACCGCAGATGAGTAAGGCACTCTGGACATTTCTTCTTTTTCTTTCTCACTTGTAGGACATTATTTCGAACTAAGCTTGAAATGACCTGCAAGTGGAGAACAAACTGCTTTGGCTTTACTCATGTTGAATCTTTCAAGAACATTTTCAATGTAAATCTCCTGAGATAGCCAAATTTTCCTTTTCTTCCTATCACGAAGAATCTTTATGCCAAGTATTTGTTTCACCGATCCCAAATCTTTCATAGCAAAAGACTTATTTAGCTCTCTTTTAAGCTTTCCAATTTTTCCAACATCATGGCCAACAATCAGCATATCATCAACATATAGCAGTAAAATAATAAAATCATCATCTAAAAATTTCTTCATAAACACATAATGATCAGATGTGGTTCTATCATACCCTTGGCTCATCATAAAGGAATCAAACTTCTTATACCACTGTCTAGGTGCCTGTTTGAGTCCATATAAACTTTCCTGAGCTTACACACCATATTTTCTTTTCCGTTGACTTTGAAACCTTCTGGTTGCTCTATGTAAATTTCTTCTTTTAAGTCAACATGAAGAAATGCTATTTTTACATCAAGTTGCTCAACTTCTAAATTCAAGTAGGCAGCCAAACCAAGAACAACTCGGACAAAGGACATTTTCACAATTGGAGAAAATATTTCTTCAAAGTTAATACATTTCTTCTGACTGAATCCTTTCACAACTAGTCGTGCCTTGTATCTTTGTTGTGAGCTATTATTTTCAGTCTTCAATTTGTAAACCCACTTATTCTTGAGAGCTTTCTTCTCTTTAGGCAATCTTACCAAGTCATAGGTGTGGTTCTCAAGCAAGAATCTCATCTCTTCTTGTATGGCTTTAACCTACTCATTCTTATTCTCATGTAGAATAACTTCTTGGTAAGTTTCTGGCTCTCACTCATCAGTAAACATAACATACTCATGTGGAGGATATTTGATAGATGGTTGTCGCTCTCTAGTGTATCTTCTCAATGGAATCTCAACTGGTGGTGGAGGTACCTGTTCAGTTGGTTCAGCATCATCTACTGTAGGTGCATCATCACTAGTATTCTCACCCCAATCTTCTTGTTCATCTCCCCCATGATCACCATGAACTACAAGTGAAGGAACTGGACCCAAACTCCAAGGAATATAAACAGAGGTTTCTGGCTTTTCAATATTATCACCATCATCAAATAATTGGTCTTCAAGAAACACAACATCTCTGCTTCTAATAATCTTCTTTTTCATTGGATCCCATAATTTGTACCCAAACTCTTTATGACCATATCCCAAGAAAATAAATGCTTTTGCTTTACTATCAAGCTTAGACCTCTCATCTTTGAGAATATAAACAAATGCTTTACACCCAAAGGCTCTTAAGTGATTATAAGATATATCTTTTCCTCTCCATACTCTGGGACATCACCTTTCAGAGGAACTAATGGAGAAAGATATATTAGATCAATTGTAGTTCTCATAGCCTCCCTCCAAAATGACTTTGGTAAATTAGCGTGAGAAATCATACACCTAATCCTTTCTTCAATGGTTTTGTTCATCCTTTCTGCCACACCGTTTTATTGAGGAGTTTTAGGAACTGTTTTCTCAAGCCTGATAACATGGAACCTGCAATAATTCTCAAAAGAACCCCTGTACTCGTCACCATTATCTGATCGAATACACTTTAGTTTTCTGTCAATTTCTCTTTCAACATTGACATGAAACTCCTTGAAAGAATAGAGTACCTCGTCTTTAGATTTCAAAGCAAAAGCCACACTTTTCTAGAATAGTCATCAATAAAAGTAACAAAATAAAGAGCACCTCCAAGAATTCTAGTTTGCATAGTACAAACATCAATATGAACTAAATCAATAATATCTAATCTTCTAGATGATGGATATGTCTGAAATGCAACTCTATGTGTTTTTCCAGCTAAGCAATGATCACAAGATTTAAGAGATGTACCTTGCAACTCTTGTAAGAACTGCTTTCTAACAAAAGTTTGAAGTCCCTTCTCGCTGATATGTCCAAGCCTCTTATGCCAAAGATCTATACTTTCACTTTTTTGAATTATATTAATCTCTCATTTGTGTAGCTTAGCTTCCATGACATAAAAAGAGTTAAGTTTCATTCCTCTTGCCACAATCAGAGAACCTTTAGTGAGTTTTCATTTGCTTTCACCAAAATAGTGTACAAAGCCCTCATCATCAAGTCTACCTGTAGATATCAAGTTAAGACGAATATCTGGAACATGCCTTATATCTTTGAGTATCAATTTGCTCCTAATACTGGTCTCTAAGCAAATATCTCCAATACCCAAAATCTTAGATGTAACACTGTTTCCCATTCTGACATTACCAAAATCACCAATAGTGTAAGATCTAACGAAATCACCATGAGAAGTAACATGAAATGAAGCACCAGAGTCAATTACCCAGTTATTGTCCTAAGCTACAAGATTGACACAACCTTCATCACAAACAATAGTGATATTACCTTCAATAGCAACTGTATTTGTCTCTTTCTCATTTTTCTTCATTTTATTCTGTTCTCGCTTCCAAAACCTACACTCTTTCTTCATGTGACCTGGCCTGTTACAGTGAAAGCATTTGATATCTCTTCTAGGCTTGAATCTTCCTCTATATTCATGTGGATTTCTGCTATGACTTCTTCCACGTCTTTCTTGTTTTTTAGGAACAAATGCCTTAGAAGAAGATTCACCCTGTTCTTTTCTTCTGGCATTTTCATTTAGCAAACTGTCTTTAACCATATCTATAGTTAGAGTTTCCTCTAGCGTGGAGTTGCAAATAGTCACCATATATGTTTCCCAACTTTCTGGTAAAGAGCTGAGAAGTAATAATCCTTGCATCTCATCATCTATATTCATTTTCATAGCAACCAACTTGTTTGTAAGATTCTGAAATAGGCTCATATGCTCAACAATGTTACCACCATCTTTATACTTCAAATTTACAAGTCCTCTGAGGAGAGAAATTCTATTTCCCATTGTCTTTTTCGCAAAGAGGTTTTCTAACCTTTGCCAAACAACATCAGCTCTGGTTTCATCAGAAATATGCTCATGCAAGTTTATATCCATACATTTTCTAATATAGGCAATAGCTTTTCTACGTTGAACTTTCCATTCTTCATCATTCATAGTAGAAAGTTTATCTTTAACCTTGATAGGCTTATACAAATCTTTGCAATAGAGCAAATCTTCCATCAGACGCCTCCATATGGAATAATTTGATGAGTTCAATTTAATCATACCATCTGATTGCTCCATTTCAATCACACAAGAAAAACTAGCACTAAACAACCTGTTGCTCTGATACCACTTGTTGGGAAAAAACCTGTTAAAGCGGAATATTTTTTTCCCTCTTTGTGTATCAAAATGGGTTCATCATCAAAATACCAACTTGATATCCAAATGTAAATATCAACCAGCACAGCATAAACAATAGAGCAAATAATCAATCACATAGTGAGACCAAATCTTTTAATGTGGAAAACCCAATATGGGAAAAATCACGGGACCGTAGTCCACCTCAAACTTCCACTATCAATAATAATGATAACATGTTTACAGTAGGTCTTCTCTAGAATAACTAGAGGATTAGAATAACATCAAGAACATAGATCTTGACTCTAGCATATCATGTAGGATGAATCTCCTCAAAGAAAATTTTAGGTCTCACGGAGTGGATATAACAGGAAAGTATCTTAGAGAGGGTAAACTGCATATCAACACCGTTAGGATTATAGAGTTTGCTGCGAGGATTCTCTATAATTGTCAAACAGAAAACTCAAAAACCTAATCTTTCTAATCTTTCTCTCTCCTCTGCACGCTCACCTGCACACACGCATGCTGCACTTACTAATTTTGCCATTTCTCTTTTTTTTTTAATTTCTTTCATTTAGCCTCAAACGACTCAATTTGTCCAAGTGCACGTATTGGCTGGACCCAACACATGTTTAGATACCGAGGGATTGTCCGCAGTTGATGATCAAAAAAATAGTTTGAAATCCTTTAAATTTAATATATCTGATAAATCTAATAATTTAAAAGATATATATCTCTGATAAATTTAAGAATAGTTGTGTCCAGCTAATTCGATAGCTAATGTGATGGTGACGATATATTTATTTGGAGGCTTATTTAATTATATTGGTCAGACATCACGTGTTGATTTCTTAATTTTTAAGCAATTAAATGGTATACAGGACGTCTGCACAAGTGAAATCTAATCCGAAACTTATCATTTATCCAATTATATATATATATTATATTAAATAAATAAGATGAGTTGATTAGTATTAGTTATATGAGAAAAGTCAAAATGTAAATTATGCTAATATATTAATACATCTTATCGTGGATAAGAAGTGGTTGATACTGTTAGCGACACATACAACTGTTGTGTCATCATTTTGGTCATTGATGATGATATGTACTTATAACTGTTGTATCGTCGTTTTAGTCATTAATATCTTCTCAACGATAACTTTGTACCATCGATCGACACGTATTAAGGTTAATTTTTTGAATAAATAAATGATCTAATATCTAACAATTGAGTAGTTGTAATCGATAGACATAATCATCCTGAAGAAATAGTGTAATGGCCTCTCGAGCTGCAGGGATAATTAATGAAAAATTGGTTTGGCTTCGATTTCTTTGATTCATACAAATCAGTACAAATCAATAGTATCGAAGGAATAATATTGAGGTTATCCTTCGACTTAGTTTCGTAAGGCTAGAAGTCTAAGTTTTCTTACATACCATCTCACAAATAAATCAAGTTAGAATCCACAAATAAATCCCCAAGTCCAAGTAATCATCTTCACGCTTAGCAAGCTCCAAACCTTCGACTCTCACGTAGGACTTTAGTAATTATTGTAATTGTGCTGTCGTCGTTTGCCGAGACACTTCACTACGACATCGTAACTAGCTATATTTTTTCGCTTTGTCATTATTGCCTGCATCCTTGATCGACAAGGAGCCTGATACGAGGGAGAGTGCAAAATGGATTTCGAAAGAAAGACAATAATAGGAAAGGAAATAACTCACAATAAAACTTTAATAAAATTAAAAGAAAGCTCACCACCAAGTTTAAAATCACAAAAGGATAATAATAAATAATAAATAACTGAAAATAAAAGTCATATCACTCAAGGAAGCATTCAATAGATATAAAGTTTAGAGGAGCACTCCAATATAACTTTTGCTAGAATATCATCAGTTTCTAAAACTCTTTCTAACCCTAGAACATCAAAATAAGTATTAGTGTATGAAACAACCCTTCATGCATAGAGAATTACGAGATTAAGTACCTTACAATTGGTAACTAACTCCCTTAATGTGTTTCTTAGCCATGAAGAAAAACACTTTGTATAGGGAATATGCTCATGAGCTATTATAATTGAGTGGGCTAAGTTTAAAACTATGAGGCAACATTATGGGCTGAAAAAAATATCATAACATAAGTAAGGTCCATATAAGCAAATTGTAGCAAATTATGCACTCTCATATCAGAGCCCGACGAAAGGACTAAGTCAAGTAGATTAGGTCAGGCATCTTAACTCATGCCGACTTCATGAAAAATTTGGGGTCATGTCTCTTATTATCTTACATTGATAGACCTTAAACCTGAATTTATGATACTCCTCAACCTATGAAGTAGATGGCATATGTTACCGTCGATATGATATAGTTTACATAATAAACAGATGGTGTATTACCGTTTTAGTCACCAATGACATGTACTACCCAATAATAATCTTATCTCCACGTAGACATACCATCGAACGACATGTGCCAAGGTTGGATTTCTATGAATAGCATGACTAATTAATAAGTTGTCTAATATCTCTTATGAGCAATTAAAATCGATAAGTACAACCACCTTGAACAATTGGTGCAATAGCCTCCCAAGCTCCACTATAAAAGGGGTTGCCAAGCATGCTTAGAGGGATCGGAGAAAAATAGACTTGTCAAACTAGTCTAACCTATCCGACTAGTTTGGCCTGTCCGAAACCAATCCTGATATAGCATCGGAGATGCATCGTTGACTTAATTTTGTATGTATGTATATATATATATATATATATATATATATATATATATATATATATATATATATATATATATATATATATATATATATATATATATATATATATATATATATATATATATATAATGACACAGTTAATACTGTGAATAATTAGAAGATTAATAAACTAATATTAAATCTCTGTTGAGACATCTTGTAGTTAGCTATCGTTACATAGATCTCATGTTCCCGTCCACATGAAAGCTTCTTGTATGGTTTACTATAATAATTAAAAATTAATTTTGTGTAAGAAAAACTATACTGACCATTTAAAAGTTAATATTTAACATCCCTGAAAACAACATCATTCACAGCAGAAGTAATACCATGTTGTGTGCCTGAAGCAAGCACCGAAAGCCAACACCAATTCCATATCGACCGGACTTGGTATGATCCCAAACTTCTCGTGTTTTATTCTTCCCATCATCTAAAGATTCGCATCCATCCCTTCCTACAAAAAAACCTTCCCTCCTCTCACCTCGTCTCTGCTGCAACTCTTTCTCCTCCACCATGGATGACCATGACACATGCAAGGTCCTCATCGAAGGTGCTGGTGCTCGCTCCGACCCACACGACGACGATTACGACGGCGCCGACGAGCCCCACCTTTTATACATCCTCAACCTGATCCTCAACGGCACCGCTCGCCTCAACGTCCTCCTCCCCACCGCCACCATCCTCGCGTTCACCATCTTCGCCCCGCTTCTCACCGACGACGGCGGCAACTGCAGCAGCCTCAACCGGTGGCTCATGGCCGCCTTCGTCGCCTCTTGCGCCGCCTCCTGTGTCTTCTTCACGTTCACCGACAGCTTCCGAGCGTCGTTCTCGTCGGGGAGGCTGTACTACGGCGTCGCGACGTTCCGCGGCATCTGGGCGTTCAACGCGCGGCGCAAAGGCCCGCAGAATCCCGCGGCGTATCGCCTCACGTGGTCGGACCTCTTCCACGCGTCGCTCTCGCTGCTTGCATTCCTTGCCTTCGCAGCGTCTCACGGCGACGTGATGGGGTGCTATGGCGTGAAGCTGCCGAGGAAGGTCGCCAACACGGTTCCGCTGGTGGTTGGATTTGTGGTGAGCGTTTCCTTCGTGCTGTTTCCTTCCAAGAGGAGGGGAATCGGGTACCCTTTCTTGCTGCAGAGGGATGCAGTCTTCGTGAAGGGCTAAGCCGGACACAGCATCGAACAACTGGTGGAAGAAGACGTGGACGCAGAAAAGAAGCAGAGAGGTGGAAGCCAAGCTAAACATGGAGGTTTCTTCCGATATAGGACTAAACGAAGACATTACATGAAACTGAGAGAAAACCTCATTAATGCAAGTCAGCAAGCATTACATTTCACAGAAATCTATGAAAACCCAATCGAACATGATGAGCCAATGTCACGCGGTTTGCTGGATACGGCAAGATATTTAGTGTCGCGTCCCCAAGCTATCATCGTCCCCGTGCTCCTCTCCCTCATCTCCACCGCTGCCACTCCTACAGTCCTTGTAAGATGCAGAACTGTGGCTTCGATCTCAACTTCTTCCTACGTGACGACCAACGAGATAAATATATAAATAGAAGGTGAATGAGATGTACAATCAAAAGTGGACAGACAAAGTCTGAAGGAGGGTTCAGAGAATTCGAACATAAAATATTATGTGATGCTAATTAACAATGCTTGTTAAGTAGACGCAGAGCTATTATTTACGTTGTTAATGTAAACATGCATCCAAAAGATGAAGGAAGTGAACCGAGAATTCTCGCCGCAGATAGAAACAGCAGAGCATCACAGTACGCGCTTGACGAAGGCAGTGAACTGACGCCACTGAGAAAGCGAATTAAACATTATTTAATTCATATGTTGATATAAACAAAAACCGATGGCTGACGTGGAACGATCAATCAATCCCATGCCCGATGTGGGCTTTGATCTAACGGTCAGAAGTCTCCTTCGATATTAAGATGGCAGGTAAATGTTTTTCTAATTATTTTATTTATTTTTATAAGAATAAAAATTTCACTTGAGGTGAAATTTTATGAGATGGTGAGATAGTTACTATTATTATATCTATAAATAGGATCAAAATTCAAGTAAAGTATATTTAAATATTAATTATTTTTTTATTAATATTATACTACTTTTTTTTCTTTTAAAATATCTTATTTCAATTGCATCCCAACAGTGTGGACAATCAATCTTCATGTGTTTAAACCCATCGATCTCACTGCATCCTCGGGGGTTTCTCCAACTCATACTGCAACTCCCCCTCGAAAGATGAACACGTCAGAATTCAAGGGACGATGATCGGCGCCGCTCAGCCTCGGGGTTTCGCCATCGGGAAGCTTCGACGCCGCCCTTCCTTCGCCCCGATCGAGAAGATAAACACTTCTCGCCGCCCTCGATCTCTGCCATGGACAACTTCGCCGCTGAAGCCAAAGGAAGAGACGGCATCTATATATCTATCTATGTAGCTCTGCATGCATCAATGCTCCATTTCTAAGGGATGCCTTCTTCTTCCTTGTGATATGGGAACAGGATTCATGCACGTACCTGTACGCCATGTTGCATGAAAGCCAAAACAAGGCCTTTGGCTCCATTTGTATGACAACCAGAGGGCCTCTCCTGTCGGGGCGTTGGTGTCTGTCAAAAGTTAATGTGGTATGGCTTCATGCGTACGAATCATTGCAGGCCAGCACGTGGAAATTATTAGCATGTCTCACGTAACAGGATGGCTGTTCTTCAGGCAAGCAGCCTAATCCACTGGAACTTAGAATTTACACAGGACTTATTGCTCGGGAAGTAGTCCCAACAGTTCAGATATCATCTAGAGCTTGTCATCTCCGCTGCATGGAAATTAATGATTGATTAGCACAAAACCAAGGAACAGGCAAGCAAAAGCATGACCTCCTCCGCAGTTTAAGCTGGTCATCATGTGCAGCATATGCAAAACATAATGACCACCTAAGAATAGAAATGTGGATCTGCTTTGAGTTGTAGTTTCATGACATATTCGCAAGTAGATGATCCGAAGGACAAAACATATATGTTTGGTTTTTCCTCGGCTTCTGTCAGCATCTATCTGTAGTTGCTGGACTCGAGCGAGACCTTTCTTAATCCTAATCGGTGTTCTTCTTCTGTATGCTTTGTCTCCACTGGAGCTCCAGAACTGAGAAGGGATCCATCAAGTAGAAAATGTATTTGTTTCACATGGCATTGGATCTCGGAACCAATCTCTTCTTGCTGCTGTACTGCACCTCGAACATGATGAAGCCAAATCAAGACAGATGTATTTAGTGCGAGCTCACGAGCATTTGTACATAACTTCTTTACCTGAGTCGGGGGTTAAGTTGAACCTGAATCGATCTGAACGGTGCATTATTATTGTCACTCATAAATGTGAATCATAAAGTGGCTGATGCACTCGCCAAAAGCCACTAAATTATGAGCAAGTATTTGCATTGCTGATGAAGAAGCCGCTACAGCCACCGCCAATAATTGGAGCACTGATGCATCTTTGACCTGCACCCGTGACTATAGTAAATATTATGCGAGCTTGCTGCCACCTTACGGATCGCCCCTAACAACTATTCTCTACGGGAATCTAATCCATTTTTTGATGGAACGGAGGTAGGTTGATGATCTAACCCAAGGTACCGAGGAGCTGAACTAACCCGAGTTAACAAGGAGTTGAACTACGCAGCAAGAGCTCTCGATCTGTCAGTAGAGATGGAAGTATCGAAGCGAAGCTCTCGATCTGTCGTGGTGGAGCTAATGCAGTCGAAGTGAAGCTCTCGATTTGCCAAGATGGAGCTCTGGGATCCAATAATAGAAGAAGAAGAAGATTAGTGATTCCACCATGAGCTAGAAATTGGATAACAACAATGGCACACAATCTTATTCAAAAAATGTCAATCCACAATTAAAAATAGAGCTACCAAACGATCTCAATCCGTAGGCTTCTAGCATTCCAGAACCTTCTCAAATTTCCCTCTCTCTCTCTCTCTCTTGTTCTGTCCTCGTCTGAGCTGATGTTTTGATGGCGCACTGCCACGGCCATCTCTCGCACGCAACAAAACAATTGGAATGTCTCGTCGCTGAGGAACGCAGGCCACAAATCTCTCGTGAGAACAAATCTCAGCCCTCGATCTGATACCCACACGAGACACCCAACGTGTGAGATCTGTTTGGGCACGGGGCGCGTTCACGGGCCCAGAACTGTGCCATCTTTTCCCAAGGGGACCTCGCGAGGGCCGAAGCAGCGGTCACGGGCGTGCCAGAGGAGATACACACAGAGGAAGCAAACAAGGGACGTTCGCCAAGTCAGCGTGTGCCAACGAAGGGTGGGTCCCTTACATAGTTCTCCCTTTCATTCCCAGCCACTAGTTTATTCTATTAACACACCCTCGCCTGAACTCCTGGTGTACATCTCACCTATCTTGAATCCCCAAACTACCACTGCTATGTCCATCAAAACCCCGCAATCTCCTTCAGCTCTCGAGGGGCAGAATGGGCTTGGAATGATTGCATTTTGATGCCAGTCTTATAGGTGGCGGCAAGGCGGTGTGTGTTTTCAGTGGTGAGTTCTAGGCTTTGCTGCAGAAGTGGGAGAGCTCTCATGAAGCCACAGGGCTGTGAGATAGAAGCCAAGGGCATCAGCTACCAGATCTCCGTCCCAGGGAGATCCCACCCTTTGAAGAAGATATGGAGTAGAGAAGAAGAAGAGCAGGGTGGTGGTGCGTTGAGCCACCACCCTGGGCCATTCGGTGAGGTGGAGAACGCTCCGGCGAATGACAAGGCCTGCGAGAAGTTTAGAGTGCGGTTTGTGCTGAAGAACGTCAGCTGCCGCGCCAAGCCGTCGGAGATCCTTGCGATCGTCGGGCCCAGCGGCGCCGGTAAGTCCACATTGCTCGAGATACTCGCGGGGAAGATAACCCCGCCGGCGCCGCCGACCATCCTGATCAACCAGCGGCCGGTGGATAAGTCCGACTTCCGCAGGATCTCTGGCTACGTCACGCAGCAGGACACCCTGTTTCCCCTGCTGACGGTGCGGGAGACACTCATGTTCAGCGCCCGCCTCCGCCTCGGCTGCGGCGGCGACCGCGGTCTCTCCCGTTCTCAGCTGAGCGCCCGGGTGGAGTCCCTCCTCCGGGAGCTTGGCCTGGGCCGCGTGGCTGACGCCCGCGTGGGTGACGATGCCCGAGTCAGGGGCATCTCCGGCGGCGAGCGCCGGAGGGTCTCCATCGGAGTTGACGTCGTCCACGACCCGCGAATACTCATCCTCGACGAGCCGACGTCGGGGCTCGATAGCACGTCGGCGCTGCAGATCGTCGACATGCTCAAGGTCATGGCCGAGACCCGAGGCCGCACCATCATCCTCAGCATCCACCAGCCAGGGTTCCGCATCGTCAAGCTCTTCGGCTCCGTCCTCCTCCTCGCCGACGGGGCCGTCCTCCACCACGGTACGATCGACCAGCTCCACTCCCACCTCCGCTCCGTCGGCCTCGAGCTCCCCCACCACGCTAATGTCCTCGAGTTCGCCATCGACTCCATCGAGACCCTCCGCCGCTCGCAATCACAGCATCACCAGCAGCAAGAACCACCGGCGAACAGAGCGCCACCATTCCAATTGCCCAAGAAAATAGTCGAGGGAGCTGAAGGCAAGAGAGACAGGTGCACCCTGCAGCAGCTCTTTCAGCAGCACAAGGTGGTCGACGAGGAGTCGCTCGCCGGGCTCGACCTCGATGACCTGTCCTACGATTACGCCAACTCGAGGCTACGGGAGATCGCCATCCTAACGCACCGCTTCTCGAAGAACGTACTACGGACCAAGCAACTGTTCGCATGCCGGACGATCCAAATGCTCGTCTCCGGCCTCGCCCTCGGCTCCATATTCTACCATCTCATGGACGAAAACATCAGAGAACGAGTGGGCCTCTTCGCCTTCATCTTAACATTCCTGCTCTCCTGCACCACAGAAGCTCTGCCGATCTTCCTTGAAGAAAGGGAGATCTTGATGAAGGAGACATCGAACGGGAGCTACCGAGTCTCCTCGTACGTGATAGCCAACGGGCTCGTCTTCCTTCCGTTCCTCTTCGTCCTCGCCGTACTCTTCTCGGTGCCGGTCTACTGGCTCGCAGGGCTCAGACCGAGCTTCTCGGCCTTCATGTACTTCTTGCTCTTGATATGGCTAATCCTGTACACCGCGAACTCGGTGGTGGTCTGTTTCAGCGCTCTCGCCCCCAACTTCATCATCGGCAACTCGATCATCGCGGGTCTCATGGGCACCTTCTTCCTCTTCTCCGGGTACTTCATATCGAAGCAGTGGATGCCGAGCTACTGGGTGTTCATGCACTACATCTCCTTGTTCAAGTACCCATTCGAAGGATTCCTCATCAACGAGTTCTCCGGCTCCGACAAGTGCTTGGCGAATGGGTTCGGGGTGTGCCTGCTGAGAGGGGACGACGTGCTGAGGGAGGAAGGATTGAGGAAGGAGTGCAGGTGGAAGAACGTGATGATGATGGTGTGCTTCATCTTGGCTTACAGGTTCTTCTCCTACCTCATACTCAGGTGCAGGTGCCAGTGCGTGCACAAGGGTGGGCTGAGACGAGCCTTGATCTGAGGCAAAGCCATGTAACTCTCCCTCTCTCTCTCTTTCTCTGTCTCTCACACACAAACACACTCTTTTGTGTCGTTTCTATTGTCCTAATCAAAATACTGTTTTCTCCAGCAATAATGTTGATCGATCCATATGGCTTTCTTTTTTCTTTTACCTTTTATTGCTACATACATACAGTTTTTTACTTGATAGTGTGTGCAGCAATCTACTCCACTGAAAAGTCGAACAGCTATTAGAAAGGAGGATGCAAAAGATAGGAGTAGCTCAGGCTGATGTACCTTGTCACAGAGGTACTGATCTGATTCTTATGTGATGCTTGACCGATGAAGACGATTCCTTCCATTGTAGGATTGCTTCTTTCCAAATGTCCTCAGAATCCTTCTTGTTTGCTTCTCAAGTTCCTCCCATTTCTAGGTTTAACATCCATCCACAGTTTCAAACAAATGATGATGACAACCAAATAACATAGTTCTTCTTTTCCTTTTCCTTTCACTTCCAATAAACCGAAATAGGCGACCATTTTTTCCCATGATTCAAATGATTTACAATTACGAAGTGGATTCTGATGTCAACTCCTATTTAATCTTTTTTCATCCTATCAAATGTAGAATAAAAAAGACCTAAATATGTTTCTTCCTTGTATTCATACCCAGCCATAGTCTTCTTTTCTAGGCTTGGCTTACTTGTTGGAGGTTGTATATGCATTATTAAGAGTCGGATCCTTTTCATGATCCACGTTCGATCCTCGATTCCAAAGCAAACGGGTCGGGTCGGGCTGAGACGGGTCGGGCCGGGCGCGACGGCCATTAGTACAAATCCCATGCGTTCCTAATATGTTCCTCTCCCTTCCCGATTCCAAACCCTGAGAGAGGCGAAACGGAGAGATCGAGAGGAAGATGCGAGGAGGGACAGTCGGATCATTGCCACTCTTCTTGCGATTGGCGGTGCCGATGGTACTTTCTTGGTGTTTTCTCTCTCTGAAGGGCACTGCGATGATCCGACGGCAGTTTATTTCTCGGTGGCCGCACCATCGCTAGGGTTTCATCGCTTTTCTTGGCTCTCAATGAAGAGGTTTTGTTTATATTGGAGATCGATTTTAGTTTCATTCAGACTGGGCTTGATACAGATATGGTCACCTCTCTATTGTGTACTCTCCATTCATTATATGGTCACCTCCCTGTCGAAGATCCAGCTGAACTTTACTCTCCTCGGCTCCGCCGCCTTGGCACGATCCTCCGCCCGCTCCTGTAGCCGCCGCATCCTCGCCGGCAGGCCGCAGACGAAGTCCCTCGCGCGGCGACCCTCCCCGCTGAGCCCTGCCTCCATCTTCTCCAGCCTCCACCGCTCCACCAGGAACTCGACGATGGACGTGTAGTCGGCCGCCGTGTAGACCCCGAGCCGCTGCGCCACGGCCGAGTAGTGGTCGAACAGGCGCGGGTCGCGGCCGTCGGCCATGAGGTGGGCCGGCATCGTGATCTTCTTGCGCATCATGTCGGCGATGGCGTTCACGGCGCCGTCCGGGTCCAGCTCTAGCAGCTTCTCGATGATGCGCGCGTAGGCGTTCTCGTGCCGCTTCTCGTCGGCCGCGATGGAGCCGCAGACGCGGGCGAGCACGGAGTCGCCGCGCTCCTTGGCGAGGCGGGCGGTGTTGCCGTGGGAGACGAAGGTGGCGCGCTCCTGGAAGGAGGTGTAGACGAAGCCGAGGTAAGGGTTGTTCTCCGTCCCTGGGTCCTGCGATCAATCGATGCACCGAAATAAGCACACTCAAATTCCAGCGGTCGCCCTCCCTAAACATGTATGCCATTCCTCGAGGGACGAAGAAGCGTGTGCTCGACATACCATGCCTGCGCCGATGAGGTACTGCACCGTTTTCTCCAGCATGCGCATGTCGACGCGGCCGGACAGGTAGAGGTACTTGCCCAGGAGGTCGCCGTGGCGGTTCTCCTCCGCGGTCCACGTCCGCGTCCACACCGCCCACGGGCTCCCGCTCGCTCCCGTCTCGTCCCGCACGCCGTCGAGCGTGTTGATCATCGTCTGGTACGTCGGCAGCGCCTCCTCCGTGATCATGTCGCCCACCAGCACCACGAAATAGTCGTCGGGCAGCTCCGCCGTGCGGGCCCGCAGCGCCCGCACCTCCTCCTCGAACTCCTCCATCGGCCTGGAGGAATCTGGCAGGAAGTCCGTCGGCTGCCAGCACTGCTCCACCGGCTTCAGCAGCGGCAGCAGCGCCCCGGTTGCCCACCCCTCCAGCGACCGGAACACCTCCACCTTCTCCGGCGGCATCGAGTGCTGCACCGCATCGCGCCGCAGCGGAGGCGCCGCTACCGCCGACACCCGGAATCTCCTCGAACCGACGGGCGAGGAGGAGCAGTGGAGGCGGCGACAGAGAGAGAGCGAAGAGGCCTGCATGGCTGGCACCGGGGAGCTATGATGAGAGGTGGAAGGTGGAAGCAGCTTCTCGCGTGTGCTTATACCAGCGTGGAGATCGAAATGCCCATGGTTATTGGAGAAACCGAGCAGCATACCACCGGTTTCTCCGTGCACGTCGCCAAGATTCGAGGGGTCTTCTCGTATTACGAGTTCCTCGATATGTGACTGACCATGGTGATGGAAACCAGTGGGTGCAGCGGTTTCAGTGGGAAGTAGGAAACGAATTCCTGTGGGTGTGCTCCACTGGGAACACGAGGGTGCCGTCGAGTGTCACGCGAGGTGTGCGTGATGATGCGTCAGCAGTAAAATTCCTATCTTTGACTTCTTGTCGACGGTACGGATTCTTGACGGCCTCCGCCCGGAGTTTGCTGGGGAGGATTGCAACTCCAATTTAGTTCAATCTGATACAAAGATATATTTTTCTATCATATATTTTTTTCGATACAAAAATAATGGTGGCTAACATTTGATCAATACTTGTTGGTGGAAACAATCTTTGAGCCGTGGCCTCGGGGTCGACGCGGCTCGGTTCGGGTCCGGATGACGGAGGATCTTCCCGAGACGATCTTTGAATCCGTCGAGGTGGTCTGATACGGTGGTCGGGACGGGGTCGTTGTTTCTTCCGGGTAGGAACTCCTCGATTCACGTCCGACGGGGACCTGCTTCGCACCTGCACAAAGGTCGGGTCGGGGTGCTCGGCCCGACCCCTCCGACGATCAAGTTAGATGATAGTGGTTAGGGAATCTTTTCTCCTTCCCCTTTTCTTGATGAACGAGAGGGTATTTATAGGGAAGCTTATTACTTCCCGAGCTGTCCGCTTGTAGGAGCAGGCTGGTAGCGTCTGACATTGGTGTTGGCGTGACGTGAAGGATTGAGCTTGAGCAGGGTGTTAATGTGCTTCGGTCGACGTTCCGGTCTGCATTGATCAGGTGCTGTGAGGCGTTATTTGGGACAGCTGATGTCACGCGAGTCTTATCGCAGTGATTATCCTTATCAATACTTAAATGTCATGTGGATAACACTCTAGCATTAGGTGATCGATATTCTAGTGTAAGGTGATCGATACCTCGATGTAAGATGATTGATCGATGCCTCGATGGTAAATGAGTTAACGCAATAGTGCCAAGTGATTGACACATCAATGCTACATCATACTCTCGGTAGATACAATTAGCACGACCATGATCTTTAATCGTTATCGTGTTTATCGTATATTTTCGATCATGATCTTTAATCATTATCGTGTTATAACTCCTCTTGGTAAATAAAAGATTTGATATCTTTTATTTTTGACCTTTTCAGATAACATAAGAAAATATAAGTGGAAAAGGATCCAATTGATTCCGATTCTACAACAAATTTGGACAACAAAGTTAGCCGTTGGCACAACAAATGACCAAATGCTTCACACAAAATTACAGGAACGCCCCCGGTCGGTAGCTACTTAGCTTTCGCCCGCCTCCAACCACCGCCGTCGACTTCCCGCGAGCCTGACCAATTCGGTACTCCACCGTGCGAAAGAAGCCGACAAAGAGAGATCTCGAGTTGGAATTGGAGTTTCTTGGATCGGCGGAGTGAGCTCGGAGAGTACGAGGCGACATACGGCAAGGAAAACCCGGTCGATTTCCGGTTTCAATCCCGTTTCCCGCCTGTGAGATTTGCGATTTTGCGGAGATCTGGTTTCTTGATCCAAATTTGTACCTTGGTTCGACCAAGATCGAGTTCGAAGCTGTTCGATGCGGGAAATAATCGTTCCTTTTCGCCCTTTTTTCTTGTTCTTTATCATGGGGGTTGGTCTGAGACCAAGAACCTGCGGTTTGGTTGTCGTTTTGCCGATGTTGGATTGGAATGTGAGATGCCTCGGTTCCGGAGCTTCGTCTTGATCTGCTGCTGAAGGGCGAGACGGTTCTTTGATTGATTCTCTGGTGCAGTAGATGGTGAGTGGTAGTTTTAGTAGGAGGCTGCCGGCTCGATTAACCCCTAGGATTGTGAGCAGCCCTAGGGTTTCCGCTCGCCGGAAATTGTGGGTGGCGCCCAGACCTCCTTCCTTGGGCGATCTGGCCGCGGCCTTCTGTCTGGCCTCTCTCGTGCTCGTTGTTGGATGTCTCATGTATGTCAACGTTAAAGGATACCTGGGCAGTGGTAGTTTGGTTGCTGGGTTGGCCGGCGACGCTGATGTTTGTGATATCTTTGATGGTCGCTGGGTGCCGGATAGCTCATACCCGCTGTACAATAGCTCGGAGTGTCCATTTGCTGAAAGAGGTTTCAATTGCTTGGCAAACGGGAGGAAGGATATGGACTATCTTAAGTGGAGGTGGAAACCATGGCGATGCGATGTGCCTAAATTTAATGTGCAGGATGTCTTGGAAAGGCTCAGAGGGAAAAGGGTCGTCTTTGTAGGTGATTCAATGAGTCGCACGCAGTGGGAGTCTCTAATATGCATGCTCATGACCGGAGTGCAGGATCCCAACACCGTTTATGAAGTCGATGGAAAACACATCTCAAAGACAATCCGCTTCTTAGGCGTTCGGTTCCAGACATTCAATTTGAGCATAGAGTTCTTCCGCTCGGTTTTTCTTGTACAGCAAAGCTTGCCGCCGCGACATGGGCCAAAACGGGTTCGAACGACACTGAAGCTGGACAAGATGGATGAGATGAGCAGGAAGTGGGTTGATTCAGATGTACTTATCTTCAATTCTGGTCACTGGTGGACTCCGAGCAAACTCTTTGACATGTAAGTGTTTCGGGATTTCTCTTCTGTATTGGACTCCAAAGGCAATTTTTATGCTCAATATCTCATCTACTCATTATGCTATAGGAGTTCCAAGTACGGGAAACGGATATTAGCAATTACAAGAAGTCTTCTTTCATTTTCCATTGTTAATACTGAATTTGAAATGGCCTTTTTCTCAGGGGTTGCTATTTCCAGGTTGGAGGAGCTCTGAAGCTTGGAATGTCTGTCGATTCTGCATTTACAATCGCCTTAAACACCTGGGCTTCTTGGGTTGAGACGATGGTCGACACAAATAGAACTCATGTCTTCTTCCGGACCTTTGAGCCTTCCCACTGGAGGTATATGCTTATACCTCATTTAGTAGAATTAGTTGAGCCATCTAGCTGGATGGGGCAGACTTTCCTAATGGACTCGAGTTGTTTCTTTTTTGTTGCTTGATTTTTTTTTTTTTTTTCAGCAATATTCCATGAGCAAGTTACCCATGCTAGTATAATATCAAGTTTTGGTTGATATTAATAACTGGTTGGCTATATTATTAAAATATTTGGACTTTTTAATATTATCTGAATTAGAAAATAATTTCTTTAATTCTGCTCCCTTCGATATTGATATATTATTTTGCAGACTTGATAAGCCATTTTCTTGGAATTTGCCTTAGAAGTTGATGCGGAACAAAGGGCAGATTACCCTTGTGTGATGGTGGTTGTTGGTAGAAAATAATTGGGGGTTCAAAGTAATTTTATTCTACTGATCTACAGCATGAAAAATGAAATTTTTAACGTATTTCAATGGTTAGAGATGTTAACTTTAGAGTATGTTAGCATCTTCAAGTTTAATATAATTTGTTATAAAAACTATTTGATATAGTTATATTTTAATTACAAGTAGATCTAGCAAGTATTCGAAGTACAAGTTATATATTTTTAATAAGAAAGTTAGGAAAAATTTACAGAACTACCTAATTAGGTAATATTTTATCAGAAAAAACAGCAAGCGGTAGATTTGCTTTATCCATAAGTATAAAGCAAGAATGAAATAAAAGCTTCACACAAAACATAGGTGTGATTCTCTTCATAATCTCATATTGTCTTCAAAAGAGAAGGTAATATCCAAATCTAACTCATCTCTCCACTGTCCTACTTTTCAACTACTCATCGAAACATGGAAGTATATCCTGGCACCCTATATGGTCGGCATTAATCTGTAGTGGCCTATCTTGATTGTCCTTGGGTCCTTCTGGTAGTTCAAAACTGATAATGTGGTAAACTTACTTTTCAGCTCTAGAAATTTGCTACATTGTAATTATATTGCTGTTTCTGTGGAAACTGGAATGCTTTTGAGTTCCCCTTCATTCTGGAAAGATATATTGATGATTTCATTTTAATCCCTCTGAAGCAGAACCTAACCTCCTTAAACATGTAATTGATCATTACTCTGTAGTTCATGGTTCTCACAAATCCCTGAAATCTTGCCACATTTTTCGATGAAGAGTATGAAGACCCTAGGTTTGCGGGACAGTTAAGTGTTATCATGGTTCTTGATGCTTTCAATTTCATGTAAGATGTAAAGAAGTCACCGCAAAGGATTTAAATCAGTTGGTAGTAATGATTCTAAAAAATGTGGACTCATCATTGGTGAGTGCTGATACGAACAACATTTCCCTTTCTCTCTGACTGCGCTAAAAAGTCTTTATTCTTTTAGTTTGAATTTTCTTAATTGCAACACTACTAGATACTCTGTTTGTGAGACAACAATTTCTTTTTTTTCTGACAGTGCACTAAAAAGTCATTATTCTTTTTGTCTGAGTTTTCTTAATTGCAACACTACAGTCATTATTCTTTTTGTCTGAGTTTTCTTAATTGCAACACTACTAGATACATACTCTGTTTGTGTCTCATCCTGTCAAATGAGTATTCTGCAGTAACTTGTACGGTAAAAGGTGCATTATTAATTTGTCTTCTGCCTCTCTGGTGTCACAGTGACTCAAACCAAAAGGTCTGTAACTTGACGCAGCACCCTTTGGCTGAGGCCAAAGCGAATGACCGGACGGAGTTTTCAGAAATCATAGTTGAGGTAGTGGAAAGGATGAAAGTTCCTGTCACTGTCCTTAATGTAACTCCGATGGGTGCATATAGAAGCGATGCTCATGTTGGCACTTGGAGCCACCCTTCTACCGTTACTGATTGCAGCCATTGGTGTCTCCCTGGAGTCCCAGATGCTTGGAACGAACTCGTGTTCTCCTATCTTATGGTGAAGGGTGAGTTCCCACATGCTGGTAAAAAATGGGATAAAGATCAGTAAGTAGTTTGTGAATATAATTGGTAAATAGCTCATCCAGGAAGCTATTCATTCAACATGCATATGAAACTTGTTTCCTAAAAACATGACAAATTCCTAATCTTGTTGGTGTAACATATTTATCATTGATAATTAGATTAGCAAAGAGGCTTGACAATGCACAACGATTGTACCAATCTGTCCTTATCTGGTTATGAATTCTGTCAACTACATATAAGAATTTGTCAACTATAAATGTCGCTGTGTAGTAATACTATTACTGTGGTTAGTGCTACCATACCATCTTTATCTTATTTCTTTTCTGTGTGCAGGCTGGAGAAAATTGTGAATTGATGTTCGGGATTGTGGTCTTTTCTATTTTCCTTGGTATAATTTGTTATTCTTTTAGGGTTCAACATGGCAAGCGCACAAGAAGTGCAAGGTTGTCTGTGAGATGAAGCAGATTGCCAGGGGCAGCGGCTTCCATCCTTTTTTTTTTTTTTTACTGTTTTGTTGTTACCATTTTTCCTTGACAAGTTCATGCAGTTGCCTCTCGCCTGTATGTCTCAAAGTAATAGGTAAATGATAATATTGAAACACGTATGCAATGACAATTATTCTGTTCTGATGAGATAATCAGTATTGATTTTGTAAGTAATTCCTATGAGAAGCCTTACCAATAAGTAATAACAACATGCTTCAGTGTCTCCCACAAGACTATTCTATTTCCTTGTATCATTTCTGCATATTTTTTCTATGATTTTTTACCTACATCATCTGTTTTGTACTAGATGAAACATCGCAATCATCTGTATCTCATACTTGCTACCAACATCAATATTAGAGAACCCAATACTGCCTGTCTTCACATTTGATCTATACATAAACGTATCTCATCAGATGACATTCCTATATTCTTGATTCTATTTGCTTGTTTCTCAATTGAACTAGCAGCTCCAAGAAAGATACACCCTGTCAATGAGCTCGGCACAGGTATATCTGATTTAAAGGTTCTCCCCGGTAGATTCGCGGTGTACAGGTTTTCTTTGTTAGCACATCTATAAATTAGCAGAAGCCTCCTAGTACTTGCATGATAATTTCTCTTTACTTAATGATACTGCTGATTGTTGGAAGCCTTTTTGGATTGGTTACCTCGGTATGGTAGACTAAAATTTCTTTTTATTGTAGATTTGTATTCTTTTTCAAAGGAGTAAATTGTTTCTTGGTTGATTTCTTAGAGTTAGTTTGCCTTTATGTAATTTGAGGAAAGAGAATGGTTTTAATAGCTAGATAAGACACAAAAAGTACCCTGGAAATTTCCTTGTTTTCTGTCATATGATTGTAAGCATAGAACAGGTCATGGATAAGAGGCTGAAGTGCTGCTGCTGTATTCCTTGGTGCCTTTCTGCAACTCCTCCTCCAGCTGTGTGATGCAGACTGGTGGTCCAAGTTCAGTGTGGGCTCACAGTGTGTGATCCCTACCATATGATAATTCGGCTCATCACTGCACATTGATTCCCATGAAGAACACCAGAGTTCCCAGAAGGAATCAGTCCGCCGGAAAGAAAAGGAAGAGAGGAACAGAATATAGAAGGACTGGACCATTTAACTTGTGTGAACATGCAATTAGTTTTCAGACCACAATGTCGATTGCATGGGTTGAGATGTTTGTGATGATTAACAGAGTCAGCAGTTGGCAGCTCTGTGTCTCTTTCACTCCCTGTATGCTTCCTACTTTGTGTCATCACGTTACTGCATGTCGAGCGCATGCCTTGGCACATACTTCCTATCTAAACCTTTGCTGAATGCTCGTTGACAGGTTTGAGTTTCGAAGCTTGCTGAATCATTTGCTGGAAGCTCGAGCCATGGCGATGACCAGATGGTATTGGCATGAAGGCTTACTCTGCAAATTCATGGTAAAAAAGAATCGACTACTTATGATCTTATTAAAGAACGCAAAGTGTGATGATCCGTGTGCAGATGATACATTTTACTGGTGAAATGAAACAGGTTGGTGGTCAACCACCATTCTCTCAAGAACACAAAGGTACAAATCAATGAAGCATGGTTGGCAGGCCTAAGTGCTTTACATTTTGAGTAAGAAGAAGGAGATGAAACCAAAGAACGAAGGCAATGCATGTACTCATGTTTTGGATGAAGCCGGCTTGCCCCAGTTCTGCAGCACGTCCTCCCACCGGCAGAAACGCTCGAAGCAGATATGCCGCCTCGGGTCGGTCACGTTGCGCTTCCAGTGCTCGTCGGGGAAGTTGGCCGTCTCGGCCTTCCTCCGGTTGTACTCCAGCCCGGCCTTGGTCACCGTCGACAAAAGGCACAAGTTCTGCAGGTTCTCCGGCATGCTGTCGTGCACTCTCCACCACGTCGCATGGGCTTCGTCGCTGGCAAAGCTGCGGTAGAGGATGGAGTTCCAGTTGCAGTCGAAGTCCCGGAAGCACAGCCATGGCTTCAGCCCCAGGTAGTGCAGAACGTAGAGGCCCGGCGTGTCAGCCTTGAACAGCTTCGTCTTCTTCGCTTTGACCTCCTCGGTGTCGCCCTCCCAGAAATGCTTCAGGAAGTTCATGTGCCTCGGAATCCGGTGCCACCATGTGAAGATCTCGTTCAGGTAGCCCTGATCCCCTCCGTTGTAAGACGTTATCTCGTTGATGTGATCCATCAGCAGCTGGAACGTGCAGTTGCAGGGCTCCACGACCATCACACCGGAGTTGAAGATGGTCGCGTTGTTGCCCGTCGCGGAGATCTCTGGCATCCCGAACAAGAAGTCGATGTTCCTCAGAATCAGCAGGTCGGCGTCGATGAAGATGACCTTGTCGTACTCGGTGAGCTGCCAGAGCCGGAACTTGCTGTAGTTGTACTCGTTGTAGGCGTTCTTCTCCGCCTTGGGGTTTCGGATCCTTTGGATCACTCTCACCTTCCACCCCGCAGCTGTGAGGCCGCTCCGGTGATGGTCGCTTATCGATTCGTCCACCAGTATGACGAGGTCCCTGGTTGACCCAGCCAACCGGATGCTCCGAGCAGCGGCGATCGCGCCGCAGACGTATACTTCCGCGGAGTGCAGTATTGTGGCATAGGCTTCTCGAGTTCCATCCCCTGTTTGCGGCCGCACTGTAGGAAGAGACAACCACACGCACAATGGGAACTCTGAGAGTTGCTCGATGATGAATGCAGAAAGGAGGACACTAGTCGAACAGCTGACCTTCTGCTTTCAGTGGAACCGCAAGTTCGCACGACCCGATCGGAAGTCGGAGCTTCTCCTGCAATATGGACATCTCGGGCTCGTACAGCCAAGCGTTCCCTTCGCGTCTCACGAGGTTCCTGCAGGTGAACAGGTTGGGCAACGGGAAGCACTCGGTGATGAAGAGCACACGGACAGGGGAGAGCCCTCCGGCGGAAGCTGCAGCGAGCTTGGCTGCAGAGAGCTGCAAGTGCAGTCTCGCTACGTCTCTGGCCCAGCTTCCCGACCCGTGGCAGGGCAGCTTTACTGCGACCACATCAAATCTTGATCCTTTCTCGATCTGGGGCTCCGGAAGAGACGGACAGGCGGGCACTTCATTGTCTTCTTCCTCGTCGATCCATTCCGGATAAAGAACATTCCATGTGATGCTCGTGTCAGCGTACTCCAGGCGCACCGGCGAGATCTCAGCATCGGGGATCGTCTGCCTCCAATAGCCAACCTCGGAAAGGTTGAAATTTAGCAAGCCGATTTGGAGATTGCCTTGTCTACCGTCTGCACTTCCCACAAGATTTGGTATTCCTTGCCAATCAACTTCCAGATTGGATACGTATCGAGGATCTGAAGCTGTTTGCTGCCATATCCGACCAACATCTACAAGTCTGGACCTGCATTAAGCGACAGAGCATTCAAAGTTTCAGTGCTTCCGGTGACGAAAACATCAGATAGCGAGGAGGATGATGATGATGTAGCAGACATAAGCATACTTTGAACTCGACTGCTGGAGTGGCTCGGTGGGCTCCGTCGGGGAGTAGAGAAGTGTTAGAACCGTACAGCATGTGATGATGAGCAGGGCTAGTTTCAGCGAGTGGAACTTGCAGGTTGAACTCCTATCTGGAAATATGATCTTGTATCTGTCTCCCTCTTTGGAGTCCCTATACTTCAACATCTTTCTTTTGCTGTCATCACTGGAATCAGAAAAAGTATTCCGGGGTCAAAAATTACGGGCACAAGAAAGAACTGGACGAATCGAATCAAAACAACTTGAAGTAAATTCTCAAAAACAAAGGCGACGGTTCTTCCGCATGATGTGGTTTTACTTTCAGATCAGACAGGACAACATAAAGTTCAGTATTCGATGAACAGTATTTACTCGCAGGTGCTTGGATGCAGCATGCGGTACTACTGTGTGTCTCATGCAAGAAACAAGAAACCTTCCCACCCACCGATGGCAGAGATGAGGTGGAGGAGAAGGAGGTGACGAATCCTATGCGAGACCATGTTAAGACAGTTTGGATTATGCGTCCTGCTGCATGTGAAAGCTTAGAATCTTTTTAAGATCATCATGATGGAGAAATCTTCCAGCGGAGGAAGATGAGATGTCTACAGGGAACAAGCAGATCGATCCTTAGAACTCCAGAAACAAGCAAATTTAAGTCACTGCTGCAGCAATCTAAGCTTATGCAGGATTTAATCGGTGGTATTTCCAACTCGTCTTCGGATCATGCTGAGCTTCCGGAATTCTTCGAAGCCATGGTTATGATGTCGCGAAATCCTGCTCGGTCCAATAAGCCTACGTCGAGAAGAAAAGAGGAAGTGCTCCCCAAAGAAGTAATATCTATCGCCCCCTGAAATCTCGAGTACAACAAATACTCAAGAGAATCGGAGACGAGACATGATCTTCTGACAGATTAAATTTCGACTCCAATCAAACATCCGGTGATGCAAAGTAACAAAATCAACATCCGAGCATCAAACAGGGAAAGGATCGGAGAAGAATACCAGCGAGAAACGACTTAACCAGGAATTCAGCGCCAGTCAAACAACCAAACGATGAAACCATCAGGTAGAACAGAGCAGAAATAATTGCTTATGATGAATTCCCCACCAAAAGAAGCAAATAATTCGAAGAGGAGGAGAATACCGTGATTCAGGAAACTTGGGGAAGGTGCCGTTCGCGCCTCTCATCTCGATCAGTCTGATGAAAGCATCGTCCGCTCTCCCATCAACGACAACAGCAACTAGAAGAAGAAAAGCCAAACTAAAATAGCAGCAGGCTGAGACCGATATAGATTAACAAAGCTCAAAGATTCCAGGAAGAGGCAGAGGGGAGGACATGGGAAGCATAACAAGCAGGAGGAGCATTTAAAGAAAGATGTCGTCGGCAGCTAACAGGAGAAATCAATGGTTCCAATGACAATACTTAATGTGATACAGATCGACATTTGACCAGTTAAACAGCAGATGAACTGGAAGACCGAGTTCATGGTTAAAACCATTGTCCAACAAGTACACTGCCGAAAGACTACTGTTCCGAACAATCAAACATACCATGGATCGTCAACCTTGCGATGATGAGAAGTTGCGTCGAACATCGATGGTAATCTTCCGGTAGAGGTGGGGGGGGGGAGACTGGACGCGCCTGAGAATTCTGGCAGATAGGAAGCCTATCAACAAGTCAGTAGCAGACAAAAAACTTGGGGACTAAATTCGCAGCACAAATCAATCACTGTCAGAATGGGCTGAATCATTCCAAATGCTTAAACAGTATAAGAGTTTTGAAGTCCTTTCCATTGAAATCTGATGCCAAATATTTTTTTTTTCCGTGGGTAATTACCTCACAAAAATTCCAAAACTCCGGTAAAACATTTGTTACCGTGCGTGACGTGAGTCCTCGACGCCATCCATGCATGCACACAATCCGACCTGACGGCTAATAATTAGATTCCTTCTGCTGCTTCTTCTCCGTGCTGTTTCCGCCCAATGGCGGTGTGAAACATGCGGACACGTCTCGTAGTCTTTACTCGCTCCGACGCGGTTATTGTGGACTTTGAAAGCTGGAGTTCCGTTTCACGGTGGGCTGCTGCTCCGCGGAACGAGTTCGGAGATGATGAAGACGGCGGTGGGGCTGCGACCTCCTTCTCGTTGGTCCCAGAGACACATGTGGTGTCGTGACTGCACGAGAGCGGGATGGGACCCCACGTACGGCGTCGGTGGAGCGGATCGTGACAAGAACTGGCACCGGCGACGGATGTGTCGAATAAATTATTATCGTGTAAATAATTTTAATTTTAATTTTAATTTATCATCAAAACGAAATAAATAAATAAATTAGAAGAATCTTTTCATCAAAATAATATCCTTAGATTTTTTTATTGATCAATAAATATAATTAAACGGTCACATACTCTTCTAATTAAAATATGGATTTATCATATGGAGACGAATGGTTCAGCCTAACGATTGCGTGCAGGAAAGGGAGACCAAATGCCACGTGTTTGGAATTTAATATTTCTTTAGGTGTTTTATTTAGGTCGGAGGAAGAAGAAGAAGAAGAAGAAAAGACAATACTTTTTTGCCAAACCCTAATTGACCTGAACAAGGTTGATTTCCGGCACTCCACTTCAGATGTTTATTTTGACCGATTCTGCCTAATTCTTCTAAGCTTATGGCTCTAAAAAACACAAGAAACAATTGAATTTAAAGGGAAATTGTTTGTGTATATACAATCTGAAAGGATGAAGATTTGGGGAGGAAAAAATATATAATATATACTTTTTTGCAATATTATTTGTCTCTTCCGAGAGAGTAAAAATTACAAACCTAAGATAATAAAGTTAGTTAAAATTAGAAGAAGTAAAACCTTTTCATAGGAAATGATGACGTGTCGATGCAATAATTAGGGCTTAGATCTTGTGTTGTTCTAAGCACCTCCAATTAGATTAGGGATAGATTCTGTATTCGAGCTAGCTGTCCGATGACGTATGCATGAAGAACAAGACGCAGTGATCATAATTGGCCTTTTAGATGTTTGCTGATGAAGAAGACAACCCTATGAAGTGGGGGAAAGCCCTAATTTTCCATCAATTACCAACCTGTTTGTTTTTAGAAAATAAAAATAAAAATTCAATCATCAAATTGAAATAAAAAAAAAAGAGATTTAGAAATAAAATATAAAAGCACGTAAACAATCATTGTCTTGAACAAAGGCCAGTAAACATCTCATTCAGGTCTAATATCGTCTCGTATCAATTTAGAGTTCTTTTGTTATTAGCGTTGTCATCGGTCGTTATCATGTTGATGGTGTTGAAATATATCATATCAATATCGATCGTAACTAATTGGGATATCACAACTTATTATCGTATTAGTATCATCTCAAATAGAAGATTATGATCATTTCTTTCTTTCTTAAAATTACAGCCATTAATTACAAAATGCATCATTTGCTGTGAGTCAAAGAACATCATTTGCTGAGACAATTCAATCTAGTGGATTACTGTGAGGACAAATGGCTGTGAGTCAAAGAACAAAAAGAGAGATGTCCCTAATTAACTTGCATGGAATTGCTTGAATCAAACAACAGCAATAACAAAAAGGATGTGCTGAGAATGGATCTCAGGACTCACATTAAAAAGTCTTTCTGCATCAGAGGGACAGGATGTGATGGATGGTTAAAAGTACACATAAAAGTACAACAGTGGCAGCACAAACCATGCTCAAATTATTTCCCATATAACATATTTCCTTCCTATAATTATGAATGAGTATGGGATGGAAAGATGTACATAAATATATCTAATATCATCATAATATCAACCCTAACTATTTACATTTTTATCTTTCATGTTTCTTCAAATAATATCTTCGAGTTTTCAATGATCTTTCATATTCCAAACTCTAATTAATTTTCTCCGATTGAATCGATAATCAAACTTGGCTTATTATCAACAACATTTTAATTATATGTAGATATAAATATAAACAATATCATCATTCACCACTGGGAGGAGTCTTCCTGATCTAAGAAGTAAAAGATGGCTTTGACCACAAATTGCAACCCAAGCTTGGAGAAGAAGAGACGCTCTTTCTCTCCCCACCGTTGCTAGCTAGCATTGATGTCTGTGAGTACTTCGCCATCATCGATGGGTGTGGCTTTGACCAAACCCCATTTTGCTTGCAAACTAGTCGACCCTCCATTTTAACTAACTCTCACCATTATTTCTTTCTCCATTGTTGACGCACGCAGCAAGCTTACATTTGGAGGAGGAGGAGAAGAAGAAAGAAGAAAGAAGAAGAAGGAGGTCGTCGTCGTCGTCTGAGTCAACAACCATGGCGTGAAGCGACATTAAGCCACTCGAGAATTCCTTTTCCTTTTCTTTTATGCTCGTCTTCCGATTAGGTTGTTGTAGTCCTGTTGATGTTGACAACACTCCGTTTACGTTTGAGATCCTCCTTCCTTCCTTCCTTCACCCAACTTTTGTTGACACGAATCAAAGGAATGCATGCTACTTCTACTTCTTAAACAAACCTTCGTGCGCGACATGCGTGGAAATAAACAAAGAGTGATGATAAGAGTAGGAAGAAGAAGAAGGAGACAACAACTCCAAATCTCTTACAACATAATAATATATCAGATATTATTAAGGGATGTCTTAATTTTGTTCTTATGGATATCGTCAGACTAATCATTTCGTCTGATATCAATTTTAGTATAGATTAACACCATTTTAGACAAATATATGTTTACGACGAAAAAGAATAGAATGTAAAAATATTTTCTTATGTTTCTTTTATCTTAAAATTATTTCGATACTACTTGGGTGTAATTTTCGTATTTGTGAGAATAAGATTAATTGATGTATAAATCTTCACACCATCATATATGTTTGTGTAATCCTATTTTTTTTATGTTATTAATTGTTGATATGTACTTTACAATTCAATGGTCATAAAACTTTCATTTGATGACAATACCGTTTTGGACGGGCACATACTAAAGCCGTCGCCAATTTGTCGTGTCGAGTGTTTGCATCCCATTTGACACCAACTTTACATCAACCGATTTGGAATTAATTGAAACATGTCAACATTGCACATTATAATGTGCAACTAATCAACATTGCACATTCACAAATAATAATAATAATAATAATAATAATAATAATAATAATAACTATGTTTGGGGCTCCAAGACAAAACCATCACCATTATTTGTTTTGGCATATTAGTAACTAAAACAAAAAGATTCTTTCTCGATAACGAAGGTCACGAAAGTTCATTTATTATTTATTTATAGAGATTGATATGAAAGATGAAAATATGATAGGTGGTGCTCCTCATATAATTAATATAGTACAATTATCATCTTAGCTATCTTCTTATCGTACTATGACTAACATCGTAATACTCTATGGTTGACATAGGATCTACACTTCAACAACTACTTCTCGTAATTAATGTTGATCACGATAGCGATGATCGATATTACCAAAGACTCGTTCTAATATTATTCAAAATATTGATTAAATTATTTGAACTTAAAATTAACTTAAACTTTGAACGAGCATCGATGAAAATGACCCTAACGTGATTCTATAAGCTTTAGAATATATGAAATCGAATGAGTATTATGTCGGTCAAGATCGAACTACGACAATATAAAAAAGGAACCTCTGAATCATCAACCAAATCAAACAATCAAATTATGAATATATATATATATATATATATATATATATGATTAAAATATAAAAGACTATTTTCAAACTTTGAAATAAGGAGTAATTAAAACCCCAAAAATTATATTGGTAGAAAAAAAAATACCACATGGATAATAAAGAACTCTTTTTGAATGAAACAAAAACAAGGATTAAATTTTACATGAAAAATTGAAAATTTTCAAAAAAAAAAAGAAGAGAATTGTGATGCAAAATTGGAGAGGATACTAATCATCGACGTAACCCAATGTGGAAATTTGGTTCTCGATTCACCAAAACCGAGGTTGACTAATGGATCCATGTGTTTGATGATGTTGATGACCCTTAATCGGAGTGGGTCCATGTGTTTGTTTGGCGAACATGAACACCATAAACAAGTTCTTAACTCGCAATTAATGGGTTCAACCATATGTTGATGCCACCGATAGCTATCAACCTTACCTTTTGTAGTCCATGTTCATGGAATCCTACCTTCGTCCCACTAATTAATGTGGTCCGCTCATACATTGATTACTTTGATTCACTCAAACAACCGTGTAAGCTTCGATTACATCAAAGAAAGTTGCACGTTGTCGCATGCATTTCTATACGATCTTATGAATTCCTTTGTAAATCGAAATCTAACGAGTATTAATTGGGTTACGATCTCAAAGAAATCTTATAAATGATATGAATCTAATGATACAAATGATATAATTGGGTTGCGAACTACTACTACACCATTGTTGGGCCATGTTTTCTATCCACCATCTACTATTTTCAACCTTAGGAAATTACTACTCCCCATCGAGGAAGATTTCAATTCGAATCGATTTGGCAATCTATCGATTCAGGATCGAATGATAGTGTAATTTCGATTCTAACTACGTCGAGCTGAAATTAATAAAAAAAAATACAAAAAATTAATAGGTTCAAACTGTCCAATTTTTTTTTTAATTTAATATGATGGCAAATAGTCAAATAAATAATTATTTTAAGATTTCTTAGGTTATTTCATAATTTAAAATATAATAAATATGAAAAAAAATTTACATATTCATTTTGACATTAATTGTGTGTATGTATGGAAATCCAACCACTTTTCAAAGTGGAATTTGATCAAAATTATAAAATAAAATTATAATTTTTTTTATTACTTTAAGTTATATATATAAGAAAAAACTCAAAATTCGATTCATGTCAAAAATCTAAAATCGAAATGATCAGTTTTAAATACGATACCTGTATGAAATACTTAAGATATTATATTAGACGTAGACGAGTCGATATATACTAAGAGACATAGTCTTCATCCAAAACAATTAGGATTAGCAAGATATCTAATCTCCTAACTTTAACTTTTGTCTCTCGTAGACAACATTCATATTTATATTTATGTTAGGATAATTAGATAAAGCAATATCGATTAACAATATTAGGACCAAATAGTGGCTGACAGAGACTATCATCGACCCTCCAATCATTGGAATCCAATAGGATACCAGATTAGATCAGATATGATCGAGTGGGCAGATCACACTGTATATGAATGATTAAGCGGCTCGAAATCTAATCTAAGATTTTAGAGTGGATTAGATAGAAATCTACATATAGGGAGAGATAGATACAATACCCAACAGTCCTTCGCATGTGCCACATGATATGTCCCACGAGAGCCTTATTTGGGACCCCCTCCCCCCCAACATATGTATGAGTCACCAAATGAGAAGTACATCAATTAATGCAAAGAATGTGACTGCACTTGCTCTCCTGTCACAGCCCCATGTGTTGCCTCCCTTAATACCTCCATATAAATATAAAATATAAAATATAAATATGATGAATTTTTGATTTTTTTTTCAAAGTTTTTCCCATGAAATATCCCTCATTTTCACAATTGGCTCGACCATATTTTCTTTTTTTTTTCAGAATATATAAAATATTTACTATTATTATTATTATTATTATTATTATTATTTCATATGGATTAATCCATCGGGTGAATCGATCCGATTATAATATATTTAAACTACATTATAGTATTTTTAGTAATATAAAAATATAAAATAAATATAAATATACTATGACATAAATATTTTTTTATAAATTATGTAAAAATATTATATTTATAATATTAGAAAAAAATTATACTATTATATAAAAATATTATAATATAATATTTTTTGATATTATGTCATAATAATTTTTTTTGACATTACTGAAAATACTATAATCTTTATGTAGAGAAACTTTCTAAGTATTCTAAGTATTAGATTAAAAAAACATTCTAAAAATAAAGAGAAATTTTATAAAAAATAAAAAAAAAAGTTTTTTTTTTTTTGAATTCGTCCTATTATATATATGTACATACACATGCATGCATTTGTGTGCGCGAATTTTAAAGCAAACCAATCTTATCCAGCCGGATCCGGCGGCCCACCCAAGACTCGGCCCATGTGCGCCCGTCCCCCCGGTCTGGGTCCCGCAGGTCCCTAGGCGGCGGTCGGCCTTTCTCCTTAGGATCGGACGGTTGCGACAGCAGGATCACCGCGGTCTCTGGTGGACCCGCGGAACATCCGGCGACACGCTGTCCCATTGCTGTTGCCGTCTCTCTTGCTTCTCCTAGTCTGCGTTCTTTTACGAACCTGCCCCTACCCCATGTCTTAAATTACATAGTTGTCCCAGAATTCTATACCGATATTTAAGTCACGAACGGTTGGCAAGTCTTATCCCTCGCATTGTTATTTACTATTGAATGAAGTATATTTGCACTGCGAATGATAATGACAGATCACATGGTTTGAATTGATATTATTTGTATATTGGTTAGAGATTTATATGTGAACTATTGAGAAAATGATGGAGGGGGATAAATTTGCATCATGGAGATTACGATGTCGCGACTTTACCCACAACAAATGACTGCAGCGCAGCATCAACAAAAGCATCCTCGTCTAATGTCGTATCTGGCTTCGTGACTTAACACCAACAATTTGTACTAACAGAAACGTACTAAATAGTTGATGGGGGTAATCGTGTAATTCTATGCTACCTTCCTGGCCTTTTCTCTGCTTTAGCTTGCTTTCTTTTCGCCCTTTCTCTTTCTCTCTCTCTCGCTGCGAGTGCTCCGCCTGGTGTTCTTCGGTGGCGGTGTCGCCTCCGCGTCGCTCTCGTCCGATTCGATTGATGCTACGTCTCGAGAAGATGGTCTAATTTTTGGTCAATTGGCTCCTTGGGTAAGTGAACCCCCTCGTTACCGGGAATCGAAGACGCAAGGGTACGAAGGAGGGAGTGCGTGATCTTTTGGCGACATTGTTCTTCCGTTTCTTTTCTTCGTTTCTGTCCCTCCGGCTTTGGTTTATGCCGATCTTGCTTGCTTTGGTGATAGTGATCTCTTGTTTTTCCCCGTTGTTTCTTTCTGAACCTATGTGCGCAAGGTGTGATCTTTGAGTGGCTTTTGACTGTTAGGCTTACTTTATGATTCCTATGCATCTCTGCTGATGCCTCTGTTTTTCGATTTCGAAACATGTTTTCTGGCAAAATTATCTCTGACGTCTAGTTCAGGTTCCCTGGCGTGTGCGGTTTCTTGAGGGTTGATTGCCCATTCCATTTTTCCGATCTGATGGGTTTTTATATTTCTTTTTACTTTTTTTTTTAGAGCTGAAGTTTAAATGGTATATCTTTTTATCGAAAACTCTGTCCTTTATTTGTGTGTTGCTTTTTTCATATCTTGTGTTGGAAATTTTAGTTTAGGTCTTTGCGTTATTCTCTTCCCTGGATTTTGCTAGACTTCTTCATGATCCGTACTTTTTTTAAGGACTCAAAAGCATGTGTTTCCTTGTGTCGATTGTGATGCTCGATTCTTTTCTTGACTGTTGCATCTGCTTTTGGTATTTTTTTTCTAATGCAGGAAGCAGCGATTTTGAGGAATCGGAAGCCGTTATTGTGGCTCAGTATCTGCCCTCTTTGCTTTTCGACGTTGCTCCTGGAACCGCGTTACCGATGGCGACCGAGATGGTCAGTTTGGCAACAAGCGAGAAGCTAAAGGAGATGGACTGGATGAAAAACATCGAGATTTGTGAACTTGTTTCACGTGATCCGGGGTACACATAATTGGCAAAATTAGTCAGTTTATTTTCTTCTTTTTGCTTTCACTTTATCATGAACAGGAGAAAAACTGAAATATTTCTGTTCTAATTGCTCGTGGTACATGTGGTTTTCTGTTTATTGCATCAAGTCTCATGCTTGGCACTTCGCTTTCGTGCTAACTTTATTCTTTTGGATCATCAGGCAAGCAAAAGATGTTATCAGAACAATTAAAAAGCGCTTGAAGAACAAAAATGCTAATACTCAGCTTTTCACTGTCATGGTAAGCACTACAGTTTTTTTAACTAGGAGTCTCTATGCCCCTCACTTGATTTTAGCGACTAATGGATTTTGGTTGCCAAAATTCAGTCTTATTGTGTTCGGAAAAAAAAGAATAAAACTTTTGGCAATGCTTCTTTCAGAATTTGCAGGTTTCTGATGGTAAAAAATTGCACTGTGACATTGCAGTTGTTAGAAATGCTAATGAATAACTGCGGAGAACACATTCATAGACAAGTCATTGATAACGGGCTTCTGCTGATTCTAGTGAAGATAGTGAAGAAAAAGGTCTCTCTCTCTCTCTCTCTCTCTCTCTCTCCCTCTCTTCATCTGCTGATGTTTTTGAAATCTCAAGGCCACCTATCTTTGCAAACCGGATGGGTCGGTAATCTGCAACTGATATCCATGTTTTGCTACAGACTGATTTGCCAGTTCGAGAAAGAATATTTCTTCTTTTGGATGCTACACAGACAGCCCTTGGTGGGGCTTCTGGGAAATTCCCTCAGTACTATAATGCATACTATGACCTGGTGGTAAGTACTGTATTAATAAATTGTGCTATCCCTTCAATGATTATTGTTCTCAATGGTTGCACACACATGTTTTGATACCCGTCTTACTAATCTACTTCTTTATGATATCTTCAGTTAATTTTCTTGTTTCTAACCTCAGTAGTCTTACCCAAAATACTAAGCTAATAAAAATGTTAAAAGAAGGTACTCGGGTCACCATGCAATATATACCATGGGATGAATTGAGATACATACCACAATATTCCTGGTCATCTGATACATATTTTTTTATCACTTAGTTTTGTTCGTTTGGCTTGACCATTTGAAACTCACACATGCAGACAAGAATTTACTGATAATGGTGTTGGATTGGCCATCATTATAGAAATCCAATCACTTGTTTATGTCATTTATTTTTGTAATCACATAGTTTATTTGTTTGGGATGATCATTTGAAACTCACACATGCATACAAGAATTTTCTGATAATGGTGTTGGATTGGCCATCCTTATACTTTGGGATGGGCTTTAGATGTCGTTCCAATTATTCCTGGCTTTAGCTTGTTTGGTTATTATTGTCCGAAGAATGGTAGAGGGATATGGAAATGCATCTGTGAACTCTCTCTCTCTCTCTCTCTCATATGAGTAGAAGAATAAGCTTTTCACACATTAATGGCATCACCTTACACAAAAGGGTGATCAACACATTACACAAAGGGGTGAAGAAGAAATCTATGACTTTTCAATCATTCTATTCGCTTGTCTCTGCCGGAGCATGCTTGCTTTGTGACCGCTTTAATCTTAGATAGAAAAAGCTTTAGTAAAGATAAAAAATATGTATAGATGTAAAAAATCTCTATTAATTGTTTTTCTTCCATTTCTCCTAAATAATTTGAAATATTATCATTTATCTTTGATTTGATAACAGTTCATCTTACCTCATTCTATCCTTGATTAGAGATTAGTGAAATATTTGTTTGGAGTTTTATTTATTCTTAAAAAAAGACAGATGTAGCCTTTTCAAAGGCTAAGATCATTGTGAAGATAAATTTATTTGGAGTTCTGTTTGTAGTTAGTTTTTGATATTTCTTAGATCATCCTTTGCTTCTCTTTTTATGATATTTATTGTCTTTTGTTTGTCGGCTCCAGTCTGCTGGGGTACAGTTTCCACAGCACCCTCATGTTACCCCACCAACAGTACCTGCTTCAAAGACTCAAGCAAAAACATTGTCTGCACAAGAATCTCTCTTTCAAAGATGTGAAAATGGGGAAAGACAAGCAACTGCTCAGCTCATACCTGACTCTAGGTATGTAAGCTGATCATTATTATCTGCTATTTGGATTTCTTAGAACTATTTTCCTGAAATCAGAATGAGCATTGTGATTTTTTTAATTACTATATTAAAATGAATTATTAAAAATGTGATAGAGAAATCTCTAATTATGTACATATTCATGTGGTCATTCAACTATCTAATGTGGAAATGAGGGACAAGGCTTTCATACTCGTTAATGGTGTGGACCTGATCATTTGTTTTTTTTCGTCAAAATGGGTAGGACAGCAAACAGGAGTTTAGGGTTTTGCCTTTAACAAGCCCTAGTTCAATTCAAGAAGCAGAAGCCTCTTGAAGAGATTATAATTAATGAACTAGACTGATTTTCTTGCTGAAAAATACTGAAAAAATAGCAGAAAAAAATACAGAAGAGTTCTGGACATGTTTTGGTTCAGGCAAGCTCGTCTGTTTAAAACCTTACATAGACTCTTGAATAATAAAATGTTGATACAAAAATGCTTAATAATCGCTAACAACCTTGTTCAGCTAAATATTGGTCATTGATTGCTTCTGTGACTGAAAAGGGGGCTCACTCCTTTACCATTGAGGAACATGACTGGAACTCGGCAATGAAGGTGTAGTGTGACCTTGGCCTGGAGTCACAGATGTGGTGGTGCAATGTTGCTGTGGCAAACATGGAGCAAGATTGCGATTGATTGGGGCAGTAGATGTAGCTTGGTGACTTGGGATGGCACAATGTTGATGTCTTGGGGTTCCCACGGCATACACAACATAGGAACATGCAGATCTTGCAATCTTGGTTACCACACAAGCACAAATGTGAGGCTTAAGCAGCTGTAGCTGAGAACAAGACACTCAGTAACAATGCCTTGCTTCTCAGATTCACCTTGTACCAAAGAGGGTGCAATGTTGTCACTCTTCATGATGTAAGTCATGACCAAGCAAGTTGACGGTCTTTTCCATCATTCTTGATGTTCAACAGCTTGGGGTTCCCATGGCATACACAACATAGAAACATGCGGATCTTGCAATCTTGGTTACCACACAAGCACAAATGTGAGGCTCAAGCAGGTGTAACTGAGAGCAAGACACTCTGTAGCAATGCCTTGCTTCTCAGATTCACCTTGTACCTAAGAGGGTGCAACATTGTCACTCATTCATGATGTAAGTCATGACCAAGCAAGTTGAGGGTCTTTTCCATCATTCTTGATGTTCAACAGCTTTGAGCTTGAGACAGTTCAATTGGGTGCAATAATTAAATATATCGAACTGGTCACCTGAATCTTCAGTGGGGCCTTCCTGCTTGGCTTTTGACATTCAACCTGCCATCCATCCTTAAATAAAACACTAAAGGGTGCAACCGGCTCCATCTTGATCTTCATTTACTAAGGGAACTTGCTGCTTATAAAATCATGGGTTAAACTGGTGTCAACCAAAAATTTAATGTAGCCATGTAGAGAAGCTGAGAACTGTCATGGCTTTGTAAAGCTAAGGTTTTATTTTTTCAATCAAGCATAAAGGGAAATTTAGGTACATTTTGCTGGTGAGAAAGGTGATTCCAAGTTCAGCTCTTGTCTAATTCATCATCTTCCTTAGCCAATATCATTAATCCCCCCTAACCAGTATGATTAGTCCTTCGTGGTGGAAAGATAGATCCTTCTTCTGCAGTTTGCTAGTTTGGTTCTCTTCAAATTACAATTTTGTATTGACTTTCGAGGTAGAAAACTTAACTGATTTAGCTGGTTGAGCTGAAAATGCCACTTTTGGTTCTTGCCTACCATTATCTGCAAAAAGTGCATGATTCATCAGGATATGATGATGAGATGGACATACCATTAGTTTCTAGATATGAAATTAACTCTCAATATTAAAGACATCCTTCTTCCACCTTGGCCTCATCTACAGCAGCAAGTAGTCTTGGATGGGGCTATCTTTCAGTTCATTGATGACTTTGCCCAATCTACATAGATATGTAATTTTTTAAAAAGAATGCTGCATATCCTCTCAAAGTCATTTTACTAATCCACTATTTATCCTTTTTAATTTAATGTAGCATAGTGCCATAGTTCACCATGGGCAAAGGTCTAAGTTTCATCATCAACACCTCAAAATAATCCCTTTAGGTGTATGTGCCAACCAATACTGGTTACCATTGTTCTACTGTGCAGCAGTATCCTCGAGTGAAAAGAGAAGCAGAAATTTGAAGTCTTCAGGACTAACCATCCAAAATTTTCTGTCCTGAGGGCCAACTTGTTGGATCACATTTATTGAACTTGTGAAAATTAGTTTTTTTTTAGCAAAGTGTGACTGATCGATTGTTTTAAGTCCTCGGTAGGTTGTCCAGGTAGCTGAAAATAGTTATACAAGATTTGCTGCTAGGATATGTTTTGCTTCTTATTTATTTCTCCGGTAACAGAAGGAATTATATACTGCACCTATCCTCTGTCGGGCCCAAGTTGATGCTAATTATGCCATTTTATGGTTGACTGTGACAAAACTAGGGGAACTACATAATTGGCAACTAGAGTTGTCTAACATCATTTACTCATTTAAATGAGAAATTTGTATAAGAGAATGTGGTTTTGTTTCTTTGGATTTAAAAAGATCGAGACCTTGAACATTTGCTATAAATTTGGACTATGAAGATTGAGATATTGGTAAGCATTGGATGGGTAAAACCTGAAGTTTTTCTATAAGTATCTGATAAACATATCAGAATGCATGAAAATGTGTTGGTTAAATATTTTTCAAAAAAGATCCAACAAAATTTATAGATTTCCTAGTGAAGATTCTCCTAGACAAATTTTGATGAACATACAAATTGCACCTAATTTCTGTCTAACCTTACTAAATTTACTTTGCTAATGTTTTTTATTCTGTTGACCCATTATCTTCCATCAAATTTACTTGTTCTCCAATTTATCTGCTTGTCTTATTTCAGTATAATACATAAAGCATCTAGTGTCTTGGAAGTTTTAAGGGATGTTCTGAATGCTTTGGATCCTAAGCGACCTGAGGTATGGAATGGGAAAACTTAATTTACCTACCATCTTCTTCGGAAAAGATATTAGTTAAAATGGTTAAATAAATACTTCTCTTGAAATTGTCAATATTCATGTTAACAATGCCTTTTAAAATAAGGATTTTTCAGTATAATCATCACAGTGATTGGACGTCTAAGATCTGAAACTAGAATATGCTTGGTTTACATGGTTATCTGTTGTGTTTGCTTGATTGACATTAATTGGATTCTTAACCTACTCATTGCAGGGAGCAACTGATGAGTTTGTATTAGATCTTGTGGAACAATGCTCATTTCAGAAGCAGCGAGTCATGCACCTCGTAATAACTTCCCGGTAGGACATTTTGATCTTGTTCTTTTTTTTCCTATTTACTATTTGCTTAGACATTTCAATTTTGGCTTGATTTTGATCTTTTAATCATTTTTTGTTTGTTATTGAATAATGATTCTGGTGTTTTATAATTGTAGATCCTCATTGAAATTGTATAATTACCACTGGTAGTTTGCTTTACGTTGAGAACCAGTCCTGGTCCCCATCCAACTTTGATAATGAGAGAAAATATTCTTGACCTTGGAAAAAAAAATGTTTGTTGGACATACACAAACATTATGATGTTCAGAATATTACTACACATGCTAAAACCAAGTGTTTTGGTAGGTTAATATTGAGTGTGATTAATTGGGTGTATACTGGAGTTTCTGCCTTCCTAGATGCTAGATAGTGTTCTTTATATGAATTACAGTTTTAATTGATGACATTGCATCATGGACAAAAGTTGGTAAGTGCCTTCATGCTAGCATGGATATCTAATCGTGGCCTTCACATTTGAACTATCTATGGAACATCTTTTTGCCACGAAGATGTTTTTTTAACCATGTGGTTGCTCACCGTTATCTTAATATTTATCTTGAATTTCCTCGAAACTGCAGTTGGCTGATTATTAAACGACATGAGCTGGCATTTCTATAATAAACAATTTGTTGTTCTAATGCATTTGATGTCTTCAGGGATGAGAAAGTGATCACTCAAGCCATTGAATTGAACGAACAGCTAGAGAAGGTGCTCACCCACCATGATTCTCTACTTTCAGTTCATGCTACTCCAACTTCTTGTATTGATGAACAAGCTGAAGAGGAAGAGGATGCAGAACGTCTTTATCGAAGGTTTCGTTGCTTATACTTGTTCCTTGCATACATAGAAAATTCAAACTTTCAACTTTTGCATATCATGGGCTAAGGTTCCGGTGGTACCCAAGTTGCTGCTTTGTCAGTGGCACGACCCATATTATGCGCCATACTGGATCATTTGCCACACATAGGGGCATGAAAACCACACAAACACTAGCTCCATGGAGGCATAGGCAATATATTTGTATAGCAAATCTTACACACTTGCAACAAAAGAAAAGTAAATTTGTAATCCAAAACAAATTAAAGAAGAATTATATATTTTATTTATTAGGAACAACTGAGTCGAAACCGATTTGCGACTCATCCTGTCTTCTTTTTAAATGAGTTGAATATTGTAAACCGCAAGGCTCTTTTCAGGCCTTTGTCTGCCCAACAAGCCCCTCTCCATTGGCCTTTGGGTTGGAAGATAAGGAAGAGAGTTTGATTTTCTTTGGTATTCTTCTTGTTGAGAGAGAGCAAGCAAAAAGAAGGCAAAAGACTCAATAGCCCTTCCGTTAGCCAGCACCCTAACCTTGGCTCAAGCCGATCTGGTAGCTGCAGGAGCTCTTGCTTTACCAGTTCTATTGAGATCAACAATATTCTGTCCTGGAGTTGTCTTCATTTTCAGCTTTTTTCAATAACGAAGTTAAAACGATTTATTTCCTGAAGAGTGCTACTGTTCCCAATTAATGTGCATTCTGATCCATACCAATCCAATAGTGTTGTATAACATCTATTTAGCTATATGCTTTTTTTTCCCATTCTGTGGTATATATATCTTATTGTTATTTTGATCATGACTGGGTGTGATGTCTCAAGATGCCTGTTATTAGGCAAACAAATTCAGGTAGTTCGAATTATCGTATGGCATCGTATGATCATTTCTAGGTAATGATTATATTACTTTGTGAGAACCATATAGTTTAATGAAAACAAGTCTTGAGTATAATTATTCACTAACCAAAAAGGAAAGAAGACAAAACATGACTACTACTTTCTTTGGGTCTTGATGACAAAATCATCTTGGAATCAAGATGCACTAGATTAGGCCTGGTCTAAGGCCATACTTAAGACTCCCTAATTTTCAATCAAGCTAAAAGAAAGTCACATGAGGAAAACAAAAATAGGAATACTCACCTGTGCCTTGTGATTCTCCCTTGTGGTAGGTAATGTAAAATCAGCATTGTAACTGTTATCTTCTTATACAGGAAAACTAGCAATGCGGATGACTATGTTGTTGCCATGGCAGATACTTGCAGAAAAGCATGGGCTTTTTTCATTGTTATGTTAGCATTAATCATTGAGATTATGTGACTTTATGTCAGCATTTGAATCTCAGTTTGTTTTTCTGATGCCTAAATTTTGAAAACTTCCTTACTTGCATATTATACAAGAACATAAACCAAAGGAATACCAACCACATCATATGTGCCATATGATCAATCAGGTCTTTTTAGATCTGTGGCTATCTTGGCTAGTTTGGTCATGACATCATATCTTTTTCTTTTTCTCCACACTAGATTTTTGGAAATGTCGGAGTTACCTTGTTTTAGCATGTTCTTTTTGTGCAGTTATATCCCTTGCAGAGGATCTTAAGCAAAATCCATGAAACTATCTTTCTGATTTCTGTGTCAAACCAGTCACATCTTGACAACATAAAAAGTCAAATGTTGAATTGCTAATACAGTGCTGAAATTGACCTGTCAGCATTTTGACAAACAAATCCCTCATTTTACATATTACTGTTTGATTGGAAAGCTGGCAGGGCAACAAGATGTGTGACCCCAGGTTGGGCCAGTGCTAGACTTTTTCATACTGGAGGTCTGTGTGAAGTAGGTTAATGAAAAATATGTCCCAAAATTAGGACATTTTACTCTCAATTTCTTGTGGACCTCTTCCACTGTTGTATTTTGCATAAAGTTAGGGAATTGTCACACAGTTTTCAGGAAATTCTCATGTACATGATGTCCATTATTTGGAATATTTGTGAAAGCTTCTCACTAGCTGAAAGATGCTCCTGATTTATCCATTACCTAGTAATGAATAATCAAATTTATCCCAAAAAATAAAGAGGAAGCTTAAATTTCAGATATGCCCCATGACATATGGCTCCTGTTTAACTTAGCGAAAGGCATTTTTCAGGTAGTTCCTTGCCAAATTTTTTATTTAGCTCTTCTAAGTGTGTTAACCTTCTGTCCTAGGTATCCTACTAAACTCATCTTGGGGGTAGAAAATCTTCCTCATTGTGTTGATAAACATGAAAACTGTTTGAGCAATCCTTTGAGTCTTGTTTTTCATACTTAGAGAATCTAGCGCAAAAGCAGGTGGAGATTAAGAAAGGTTCTTCTCTGAGGCACAACTTTGTCTCAATATTGGACATTGTAGATGGAGTTATACATTGATTTATTAAATATCTCAATCTGTATTTACTTGCATGTATCTCTGTCTACCTTGTTTGTTCCATGGCTGACACTCTCGTCACTGAAAAGGATAAAAAATTTGGTTCTTTCATGTCAGTTTCCCTTGCAGCTTGGTCATAGTGCTGATTTAGCTAGACAATAGAATGATTTATATTTTAAAAAAAAGGGGATTCCCATCTACCTTGTTTGTTTCATAGCTGAAACACTGTCATCACTGAAGAGGATCCAAAATTTGGTTCTTTCATGTCAGTTGCCCTTGCAGCTTTGTCAATGTGCTGATTCAACTATGCAATAGTAGAATGATTTACACTGAAATCCAAAGGATTTTTCTTTCATACTGACCAAGTTATACTTCTTTGCGCACTGATGCTCCTGTTCTCTCTTCCCTGAAAAATTACAGAATATGCAAAGGAAAAGCTTGTGCTGAAGATCAGTCAGAGGGTTCGATAAGTTCTTTTAGATCAATTCCAGAGGAAAAGATGCGGAGGCCACTTATAAGGCCACTCTGCATAAATTCATCTGATTCAGATTGTAAACCATTGGATCCTGAGAGTAAGCAGTCTTCGCTTGTGTCATTGCCACCTCCACCAGCCAAGCACATGGAGAGAGAAAAATTCTTCAAGGAAAAGAGTAGGGATGGCTCCGGCATTGCAGGTCATATGAGGGGCCTATCACTGGACAGCCGTAACGGTAGTAGCTCTCGAAGTGGCAGCACTGATTGTAGCGAAAGAGATGTATTTGGTTTTCGAGACTCGTATTAACAGCAGGAGGATCTGCATAAATATGGCATCTGCTTCACTGTGCTAATACAGAGATTTGGAATTTCTGTTTTCCTTTTCATGATTACCCCCCTTGGAGGTTCGAGGTGTTGACTATTTGTCCTGGCTGACACATTTGTTGCAGTGTCTCCATTGTCTCTGGTTTGAACTAGTTGGAATTGGTAGTGGTGTTATGAAGAGGGGAAGAACAGAGTGGTTATTGGTTGTGTTAACCAATGCACGCTAGGGCCTTTTTCTGAGCTTGCTGCATCACTGTTTTGTATTCCATGTAACATGAACTCAAACCTTCATGGTGTCATATAGAATAATAATAGGATGGCAGGTTGATTTGCTGGTGAATCTGAAATGGGTCTCGTGCTTTGTTTTTGATGCTATTGATTTGTCTTGCCTAGTCTGATACTATCCAAAAACTTGTGTAGAGTGAGAGAGAGATTAGGCTGAGTTTTTGAGTTTCTTCATCTGTACCATTAATAATTTTGTTATAATACAAGTTGTGGTATTTTGGTGCTGCACAAGCTCCAAGTAAATGTTGGAACATTTGTAAGGTAAACATAAAATTTTTCATATATATATATATATATGTTTTTATTCATTTTTTACTTTATGATGTTATCTTTTGGATTTTATTTTTATTATTTATAATTTTAATATCTCGAAACAGAAAAGATATTGAAATTATTTTTTTATTCATCATTGTCGTATCGATCTAATATATGATAATAAGTGTGTATTTTTTGACAACCAAAAACAATCTGGATTGTTCCAAGAACAACTATGGTTTCATCCATCTTGAGACTACTGATAAGAGTATAATGCCATTTCCTATCCATCTCGTCAGAAGTTTATTGGCATAAAAAATTTGGAATGGAGGTTATACTCAGATGGTAATTTCTTGGATCAATCAGTATAATACCAGCTCCCCATTTGGTTAAAATCATTATTGCTTGTTGGACATATGGTCCATGACATAGAACAATGTATCTACTTTCTCAGGCTGTGAGCTTTAGTATCAATTTGTGCTCTGATTACACTCCCTTAATATATTTATGCATTAAAATATTTGGTCAATTCAGAAATTTCTTTCTCAATCCTGCATTAAAATCAACATAGAGGGAAAAATGAAGCGAAAGAAATTAAAATTTTCAAACCATATTAATATTTTGCACCTTTGCAAAAATAATTAACTGCTTTTTAAAATATCTATTATTATCTTAACAACATTGTCACTTACATTTAATGGTTTTACATATCTATTTTTAGAAAAAAATGGAAATAGCATGTTTGCCTTACAAATTTTAGTATAGCATGAATAATCCTCTAAATATTATTAATCATCCTCTTTTCTTTAACATCCATTTCTATATACCATTAATGTGACAAATATATATACTTAAATTTCTTTAAAAGCAATGAGTTCTTAAAGGTATTGATGATAATTAGAGTTTCAAGTAACAGTCAATTACAATGAAGATTAATTAAAAGTGCATAAATATCAGTTTCTCCTGTTTCTCGTTTCCCGCTTTTTCACGATAACTCGTTTCCCGGATCCTTAAATGGAGCCCCGGCCGGTGCTCGAGCAAACCCTACACGTTTGAATCCTCACCTTCGTTCTCGTTACCAAAAGCGGAGACCGCCGACGCCTCCTGTGATGAGCCGGTACGCCTTTCTTCTCCTACCATAATGCATAGCTTTGTAGTGCATGTCTTAGTCTCTTCAATGTCAGGGGATTGAGGACCTTCAAGCGATGGATGAGATCCCACGGCATCGATTGCAGCGACGCCCTGAAGCTCGACGACGCCGGCAGCGAAAGCGGCGATGGAATCTCGGTGAGGGCCGTCTGCGACCTGACGGAAGGGGACCTAGTGGCCACCATCCCGAAAAGCGCGTGCGTCACCATCCGGACCTCCGCCGCGCGCGACATGATCGAGAGCGCCGGTTTGGCGGGATGTCTTGGCCTGGTCGTGGCTCTCATGTACGAGAGGAGCCGGGGGCCCGCGTCGCCGTGGCAGGGGTACCTCCAGCTCTTGCCGGAGAGGGAGTGCGTGCCTCTCGTCTGGACCTCGCGGGAAGTCGACACCTTTCTCTCCGGAACGGAGCTCCACAAGGTATAAAAATTCTGGTTTTGTATTGCATTGTCGATTCTTTATGTCCAATTGTTAATGAGTTATTAAGCATCTAATAATGGCTTAAAATTTATATTTGATCCTTTCAGCATTTTGTACTATGTTTTCCACTTTCATTATACTGAGCTTGGAATAATAGAACACAGAACAGCTATGTTACATACATCGTTTTTCTTCTGTGGAAGGTTAATCTAGTTGGACTTGGTTAGGTATTTTTACTAATCATTATTTCATATTTCTGGAACTCACATCTATATGGTCCTGAGATGAAAAAACTTCTATTCTGCAATGTATAAGTTGGTGGAGGCCGTGATACAGTTCATCAGATGCCTACACGACATCATGTTGTTTGTACTCTGCTTGGTTTACATTTACGTGAGTGACCTGTCGACCTGTTTCTTCGTTCAGCACCTCCTTTTCTCTCTGTTGTTTTCCTTTTTATTATTCTTCCTTTTTGTTTTTCATGATCTTTGGCATCAATTCTTTGGTGGTTGTTCTCCCTTTATATGAATTATCTTTTCTCCTTCTGTATTCTTTCATATATCATTTCACTTCATATGGAATGAATGAAGATTTATATTCTCTCGAAAAACAGATTGTTATCGTGCTCATCATGTCTGAGTAACTTGAATAGGCATTATAAGACAATTTCATCTACTTGGCATCAGCCTGTATTTTGAATTATCTTCTTCTTTCTGTGTTCTTTCATGTATTATTTCACATATGGAATGAATAGAGATTCTTATTCTTAAAAAAAAAAAAACATTGTTATTGTGCTCATCATGTCTGAGTAACTTGAATAGCCATAATAAAACAATTTCATCTGCTTGGCATCAGCCCCATTAGGTTCTGAGGTGATCAAGATTTTTTTTTACATGCCAAAATAAACTTGATTTGTTTGCATTTCATTTTGGCTCTGTATAACCTGCTGACAACTTCAGTTGGACATATTAATTTAATTTAGTTTGTTAATGGTCCCTTTTGTGTTGTTGTGGTCCTCTTGGCTGGCTTACAAACTGATTCCATTTTCCCATCTATGATCTGCATGTTTGCAGTCATGTTCTCTCGTTGTATGCTATGTTCAGTGGACATTCTTTTATCTACAAATCTTGTTGCAATGGAAGTATTTTTATCCACTGGATAAGATGCTGTACACTCTGCACTTTATACAGAGGCTTCTGATACTGATTATTTTTCTTTTTCACTGTGTTCTGGAAATATCTAGACAGGCAGTGAAGCAAGACAAGACGATCTTATGTGAGGATTGGAGAGAATGTATTGAACCCCTAATTCTATCTGGTGAATGGAAGCTTGACCGAGATAATTTTGGTGTTGAGCAATATTTTTCTGCCAAGAGTCTGGTTTCATCAAGATCTTTTGAAATAGATGATTATCATGGATATGGAATGGTACCTTTAGCTGATCTGTAAGTTAACCATTTGTTATGACAAATATTCAAGTTCTAAGCACACTCTACACAGATGTGTAGAGGAACCATTTCTCCAATTGTTTTTTCCTTGTTTAACTATGTTCTAAAAACACTTCAGCTTCAATCACAAGACAGGAGCTGAGAATGTCCATTTGACCTCTGTATGTTCCCCTTCTAGCTCAGATGATGAAGGAGATGATCATGCCAGTGATGAGGCTAGTGATGATAAATTATTAATTGACGAATCCAATACTAGCTCTTCAGGTTTCACTGTGATCCAACCACACTTTTTAGAAGGAGCTTTTCTGGTTGGGAAAATTAACCTAGTGATATTGTTTTCTATTGTTTAGGAGAAGATAATACTGCTCTAGAAATGGTTATCGTGAGAAATGTTGAGGCAGGATTTGAGGTTAGTATTTTTTATTCACTTTCTTTGTAATTTTTCATACATGTAATTTTAGCACAATATTATAAGTTTCCTGTGTAATCACATGTATGAAGTATTTTTGGTGACTCGTGGATCTTGGTAAGATTTATATATCAGGATACTACTATGATTTGTTCATGCATCCTTAAGATTGTCTCACTTTCTTATCTAAAATTTAAGAATGATGCTTTCTCCTGTATTTTTGAGTATTCTTAATTAATTCTTTTGGTGTTTGCTATCTATTATAAACTTCTTTCTGATGCCAATCCCATGTTGCTTTGTCATCACTGACATTATTTGTTTGGGATCAACCAATTTACTTTGAACTAAAGTTGGGGATATACTGGTTTGCTGTTGGATGGTTTTTAATTTTAGAATAGCTGTATTTATGTTTTAGTTGCTACAACACAGTGATACAAATATCCTATGATTTTCCTTTTTTGCAATTCACCCATATTGTAAATCTCCCACTCTTCATGGACCAAAGGATATTTCATTTTCTGATACTTTGAATTATATATTTCAGTAGAGCCTTAGGTTAGTTTAGTGCCACTACAGTTAGTTCCTCGTGAACTATACTAGGCCCTTCTCCTGCAGTTCTTGATACTTGTAGATTCTCATAATAGCTCTTTAGACAAGTTTAAATTTTCAGGATATCTTTTATTTGCATTTTTTTTCCTGATCAAAGCTTTTGACTGCGTAAGGCTTTCTGCTTAATGTCTGAGTTCTAAAACTAATCACCTCAACATTCAACTGTCTAATGGATTGCTTCTATCATTCTTATCTTGTAGCATGCTGTTCTTTTATTGAATTGACCGACTATTTGTTGAAAGATGTAAGCTACTGTAAGAAAACATGGAACATTTTATTCCATAAGTAAGATGATTAGCTAACTAGAAACCTAGGAACTCTAAAACGTGACACCTACTGTGAGAAAACATAGAATCCAAAGATTTGTAATATGTTAGTTTCTTTTCCCTTGTTAATCACCCGAACACACACACACACACACACACCTACACCTCTTTGAGAGTTATATAGCTACAAGTCTTCATTGTCAATGCTGCTCTTTTTAATCAACCGACTAACCTTTCAAGCCAATCAAAACCTCGACAAGCACCATTAGGTGGACAAATTGGATATATCTTGTTTACATGTTGTCCCTAAAGCCAGCTGGAGAATCATTCAAACCTAAATTTAGCTCTTAGTTCTGGCACCTTTTCTCTCAGTTATTTCCTTCTCACCACTCAAAAGTCTACATTATTTCACTTGTCCTCCTCGCAGTTCCATTCTGCATGTCCTTTTCATCAACTCTAATGAGTGATGTGCTTCAGCTTCTATTGTATTTTCATGTATGTTACCAACCAAATCAGACTTATATGAGATCCATCTTTTTCAGGTTTTCAACACGTATGGATCTATGGGCAATGCTGCCCTGCTTCACAGATATGGGTTCACTGAAGCTGACAACCCATTTGACATTGTTAACATTGACCTAGCCTTGTTAGTTAGATGGTGCTCATCCACATTCTCCAATCGTTATGCCAGAGCAAGAATTTCTTTGTGGAGAAGGCTAAATTATTCAGGATGCACTAGCCAGCATACTGAGTACTTTGAAATATCTTATGATGGGGAACCACAACTGGAGCTTCTTGTCCTTCTTTATATCATCTTTTTGGCAGATGATGCTTATGAGAAGCTGACCTACATGGTTGATGCATTTGAGGGCCCGGATGAATCTACAAATATTGTGAACTTAATCAAGATCACGAGAAATAAATTCCGCAAAGTAAAGGGTCATAAGAAACCGGAAGACATCAAAGAACTGTTGGTGTCGGAGAATGTATGTTCTGCCTTAATATCACTAGCTGATTTGAGGGAAAGCCTCTATGGCACAAGCTCCCTGGATGAGGACATGAACATGTTGAAAAGATGTTGTCCAGTTAAAGACAGGAAGCTGTACCATTCTCTGATACTGCGAACGAGTGAAAGGATGATACTTGCAAGGCTAAGAGATTATGCTTTAAAACGATCAACTGGGAAGAAGGCATAATAGTATAGAGAGCTCATTAATTTTCATGTATTGGAGTATCCCATTCATGTGATTTATTAATGTCTACTGGTAGATAGAAAACTATTTATCTTTTGTTTTGTATTGAAATTTGAAAGTTAGAATTTTTGCTCAGTTCACATTCATTTTGCTTCTTTCAATGAATAGTTGACTGAATAAACTTGACATGTTACATTTATACTCTTTTCAGTCTGCTAGAGAAGAGCTGGTCAGATTTGATTTGGTATTTCGTAGAAATTGTACATGAAGCTTATTATCTTAGACACGATATCCAAAAATAAGATGCCAAGTATTTGTGTGTAAGGTTTAATATATTTCTATTGTTAGATAGTTCATGCTAAAAAAAGAGAGACTTAATTAGTTCCCTTAATCCGAAAAATCCTATACAGCTAATGGATTTGATTATTTCATTTGAAACGATTTAATTATTTAATCAAAGAAAAAAATAACGGGTAAGTTTCTAAAAAAAAATCAAGTTATTATTATTATTTTTCTTGCATGGTGTCCTTTTCTTTAACTTTATTCTTGTAAAGTGCTTTTAATTTTTCAAAAGATAATATTATCTTTAGGTTTTCGTTTTGTCGGCCTTCACCCTCACCCCTTACCCTCCCATGTGGGAGGAGCATGTCGTCCACTTGTCTTCGTCGCTTAGGTTTAGGTGTTTGATGTCTTACCTCTTTAAATTTGATACAGATGTTCTACCTTTTAAATTTTGATACATTAATCGAGAGCACACGAGGGAATTGCGTTTGATGTCCTACCTCTTTAAATTTGGTACATTAACTTAGGCGTTTGATGTCCGACCTCTTTAAATTTGATACATTAACCGAGAGTACGAACGAGTAACGATTGTTGTCTTTGTCCATATTATCATCTCCTCCCTGTGATGAGAATGATGATTTTCTCCTCTCCGATGTTATCCTTGTCTTCATCGCTCTCGTTTTGTTGCTTAAATCTTATCACTCGTTCTCAAATGACATGAGTCATGAATAAGTTATGGGCTCTTGTAGTAAAGGGTGAAGAGTCCGAGGAAGGAGGTTGTGGATGGGTGATGGGCTCCTTCAACTTAGAAGGGTAAGGAGATAAGATGAAGGTGACGATTGATACGATAAAGGATGAGGGTGGGTTTATTTTTTAAGAATATAAACAACGTTATTTAAGAATAAAACACGAGGAAAAGTAAAAAATTGAGGTTTTTTTTGAGAATTTATTCTAAAATAATTCATCAAAGGATTAATAGATTCAATTTTTTTATAATATTAAAAAACCCGGATTAAAGAAAATACGAAAAATAAGAAAGAAAAGCGTTGCCACCACGCAGATACCCAAACTGGAAGTAGGACTTCCGCCATGGCTCTACTCACCTATTCCTCCTTCGCCTCCATTCCCCCGCCATCTCTTCTCCTTCGACTTCCATCTCTTTTCGGAGCTATCTCCCGACGCCCTCTCGAACATATGTCGCTGCTCTCCTCAATCCAAGACGGCTCCGGTCCCGCCTCCCTTGTCCCCACGCCCCTCTATGGGCGAACGCGACGCTCACCGTCGACTGCCCCTCCACGGGCGACTCCGCCTCCCGGAACTTCCCTGGAGGATCCTGTTGGTGGTGAAAGATTTGAAGGCCGTCGTCAAGCAGTCCGGGCAGGGGAATCCTGTTGGTGGTGTCAATCTCACCATCCACGAGGGCAAAGTTGGTCTGTCTCCCGTCGCCTTGTCTTCGTCGCGTCCGATTTCTGTTCCTGTTAGGGTTCCGGGTTTTCGACTGAACGCCTTTCCTTTTTAGGTGTACGCGATTATGGGGAAGAATGGATCGGGGAAACTCACGTTTTCGAAGGTGACTCGTCGGCCATTTCTTCTCACCTTTTTGATGTCGCTCTCGTTTGAATTGTTCATAGTCGTAAAGAAGCACCTTGATATGATTGATAGCTTTTCCATTGGACAATAAAAGGAAAATTAAGCGTTTGTTTTATTATTGAAGCTTACTACTTTAATAGGTCTTCTGTACAAAAGGAACAATACGAGAGTTACGAAAAGTGCATGACATGAAGGCATTGGCATCTGTGTTTTTTCTGTCACCTTGTAATTCTCATGAGAAATGCCTGCCTTATTGCAGGTTCTTGTTGGCCATCCAGATTATGAGGTAACTGGAAGTAGTGTTCTTTTTAAAGACCAGAATTTGCTTGAAATGGAGCCAGAAGATAGGTCCCATGTTGGGCTTTTCATGAGTTTCCAGACCCCTGTAGAAATAGCAGGTGTAAGCAACTTTGACTTTCTGCTTATGGCATTCAATTCTCAAAGAAATAACCATGGGCTACCACTGGAACCCCTTGAGGTGTGCAAACTTTTAAATCCTGTTCTTTAGGTTGTAATATTGACTTTCATGTCCTCGATGTTCTTGATAGTTCTTTTCGTTTTGAAATGGCACATGCAATATCCTATAGAACACACTTAATAGAGACTGCTGTTATTGCAACACAACTAGATGCTCTGTAAATTCCAGCATTTTTATCTTAATTTGCAGCTGTGTCAGAAATAGTATGCTGATCGATATAGTTTGGCTTATTCTCTTGCTTAAAAGTATAAGTAACCCTTATCTAGTTATTACAAAGAAATAATTGCCTAAAAAAATAAAGCGTGTGTCTACATTTATATGTCTACATGAAAATTGTTGTGTTAATTTGTTCAAAATTAGTGCTTGACATGTCTTGTGTTTATCTTTACAGTTATTTTGGTTATACTAAAAATATTATGCAGGGAAATGCTTAGTCAAATTAGCAAACCAGATAAAAATGTTCTCGATGTTATTACAACTAATGTGGATATTGGCTGAGCTAGGTCTTGCTACAAACTGTGGGTCAATCAGTCGAAACAGATGTTTGACAAAATATTTTGAGGTAAAAGAATTAATATACAATAAGACTCCAGTAGAAATTATAAAAGATGAATGAGAAGTTGTATAAATGTAGACACATGAAAATTGAAAAGAAATATGTTCTTAGAATGCATAAGTTAGCAAGATTATGCATACTATGTCTTAAGCAACATATTTATCATGCATTTCCATATAAAATTGATCCACAATGGTACCCTGAACTTCTGATGAGTTCTGACAAATTACAGAAGTAATTTAATTTAGTTCTTTTTGGTACAAGTTCTCTTTTCAGCACATCAATTAAAAGATTGTGATCCGGATAGTGTGTTTTTGCTTGTTCTATTGAAAAGATAAGGAATGGAATTGGGAGAATGGCCAGTTCCATTGCCTATTGACTGGTTTGGCAGTTACCATGGAACATATGTTTGGTTGTTTGTTGTGCCAATTCAGGGTAGGTATAAGTGGTTCTTCAGTTCAACCAGCTAGTTAGTATCGACAATCTATTGGCTCTGTTCGTGCTCCTTTTTTCCTAATACATAAGATGTTGCTTGTGCCTTTCTCTCTATGTCAGGATTCCGTTACGATTTTTCTGGTTCAGATAATGAAATCAAAATGATAAACTAGAGAAAATAAGATGGTGTTTTTTTAATATCACAATTTTTGTTCAAAAGATGTAGTATGATCTATCCATCACAACTCCCATTTCTACGAGTAAGATATTCCACAATCATCAGCTTCCAGTAAGCCGCTATCATATATGAAGTTCATGTTGCTTTAGTTTTCTACATTATTTTAACTGTATCTCTTCAGCTTCTTTATGTTAGCTATATATTTATACTAAAGAAGATTCCTTTGTAGATGATGATGTTTATATTGTTTTCATTGTGCTGCCAGTGATAATTTTGCATTTTCTATGTTGTTTAATCACTATGGTTAATGATATTTTTCTGTATTATATTTGCAGTTCTACAGTTTGGTGACTCCCAAAGTTGCTGCTTCAAATATGAATCCGAAGTTTGTTGACAGAAATGTAAATGAAATCTTCAGTGGTGGTGAAATGAAATGGAATGAAATTCTGCAACTTGCAGTATGTATTCTTACTCTTCTGCTGCATGACAAAATCAATCCGGTAAGCAATGGGAGTATTTATCTTTGTCATTTTGAGATTCTGCAAGTTATAAATATCAAAAGTCATGTAAAACATAAAATATGCATGATCAAATTTCCAAAAAATCATATTATTGGTTTGACGTGTCCATAGTTAAGCACTGCCAAATTGTTGTCCCAATATTAATGAGTTTTCTCCTTTGCCTCTGTTGTCATGCTAATCTTCCAAAGCTAATATATATATTTTTTTGCAAAGGGTAAGTGATGAAGATGAGATTCAAACTCAGGACCTTGTGATAAACTGTAAAGGTCTTTACCAGGTAACACCTAAAATCATATATGAATGCAATTCCAAGACTAATGTTACTGCCATTAGCATATATTTTCTATAATCTTTTGATCATTATAAAGCTGTTGAATTCTATAAAGTCTACTAAGAAATTTTAATATCTCATTGTCAAGCCTCTTCTTGCTTTGTCCCACAAGCACATGTTAATCTCAATTGTTGACATTGATCTATGAAACCTTTTCTTTTACAAACAAAATGTATCTTTCTTTATGGGAAGTCTTTTCTTTTTACTTGGTTTACTGTCAAATTCTTAATATATTATGCTGACCACACTATGTTGCACTAGCATTCACTACAATTAACACAATGTAGCTCAATTTTGTAATTTAAGCATCAATTACTCTAAAACTGAAGTTCTCTCAATCTTTGTGCCAGGGCATACATTTCTCCTTTGTAAATTTCTGAACAAGCTTTGACATGAATGTTGTACGTGAGATTTGTGTGGACAACATGGCCTTTTATCACTTAACGAAGATGATTTGGAATAAATTAAGCCAAATACTCTTGCTCCAAGTTGATGGATATAGAAATAACTTAGGTGGTATTTGGTTTGTGTCCACATATTTGGTTCAAGATCATAGGAATCGGATCAGCATCAGAAACCTTCTGTTGGAAGCAATTACCAGAATTAGTCCTTAACTTTCAGTTTTACGCACGAACTGGAATTTTGCACTTTTCTGTTACCAATCTCATTGGACATCTAAGATGCATATTTATAACCCAAAACGATCTATAAAGGTTGAAGATTATATTATTATAACATTGCATATGACATTGAGGACATGCATATCAATAACTACATAGAATAATCCAATGTCAAGTGTGCCATTACAATGATTGTTAATAAGAAACGGAAAGAATAAAGAAGAAAGGAACGGCATTTGTACTTTGGCGTTTTGACACAGAGACCTTGTAATATTCTTTAAGCTTTGTATGTGAACTATGTTAAAATAGCCTGCTTATGCCTTCCATCTGTATCACACAGAATGCAGTGACAGAACTTGAGTGACTTAAGCAAGGCCTAGAATGACGAATAGAAAGGTTGACTGGCCAAGATATCATTTCAATTGTTCTCTCTCTCCATTTTTTGTTTCCTCCTTTCTCCATCCGTTTTTCTTCCTCCTCACTAAAAGAAAGGCTGACTTGCCCAATGTATTATTTTTTGTTTCTCTTTCTCTGTCCTCTTTTTCTGCTCCATTCTTCTTCCTTTTCCTCTTCTTCCTAATCATTTGTACTCTGTTATTATCCAAACATTGTAGCCATATTTGAGAAAGACATAAAGCAATATACAATCTTGTAGTCTGTTCTGAAATGAATTCTGCTTTGGGATATCAATGCTCATTTTAGCTTATCCTTTTCAATGTCATTCTCACTTCATTTGATCTTTCTGCTTCTTCAGGTTCGTGAGGCATATCTGGCTATTGTAGATGAAATTGATTCAGGATTAGATGTCGACGCACTTCGAGATGTAGGAAAATCAGTTAATGGGCTGTTAACACCAAATAATTCTGTCTTGATGATCACACATTATAAACATCTATTGGATTATATCAATCCGAGCTATGTTCATATAGTGGTAGGGAACTTATATCTCAATAGATCAAGCTTGTTAAAGAGCCGCTTTATGCCTTTATCATCATTTGTCTGATAGTGCTCCTATTCAATTCTTCTGTAGTTATTTCAGCATTTCTTGGTAGGTATCATTACAATAATTAGAGTTTGTGGTTTTTAACCTAATTTTTGCTTGCCGGACGTGATAGTATACTCTAATACAGATCCTGTTTAGGCAACATATAGTGTACATGATATATTTGAGTTTTTGCTACTTGTATTAACCTAAATATGATTAGTGATTTTATTGTTTTCTTGCTTTACATAATTGTTAAATATGTTTGTTTTCCAATACTGACGAATCTTGTTAAATTTTGAACCAAACCAAGGTCATAAACAGGATGAGAATGTTAAGTACCAATGTACCATTTATTGCCGAACATATTTTTTTCTTTGGCTTGTTTATTGTTAAGTTCATGTGGTACTGTTCATCATCTTATGTGTGATCTGCTTGCCACTCCGTTGTGTTTAGCAAAACAAAGTGATAGAGAATACTTGGAAACCACCTAAATCTGTAGACCACATCTTGTTTGGTTGAAGTCCTGCAGTTGAGTTTGTAAATTAGATTTCAAGTCATATAAGTCATTAGTTTCTCAATATATCAAGTGTTCTCATTTGTTCATGTTCAGGAGGATGGCATGATTGTAAAGACAGGTGATGTTTCACTAGCAAACCAACTTGAGAGGGAGGCTACAGAGGGATGTCCATGTCATAATTGTAGAGCTGGTTGGTGATTTGCTCAGTTTATTCTCGGTTGTGCATATTCTATTAGTATTTCTTTTTGTGATCTTTCCGTAAAAATGATTCTGGCAGGTATATGATTTCAGAGGAAATGTATCCAACTCACACCTGTTGAAGTGGTAGATCGACAATCACATGCCTTGATGCATCATTTGAGAGTACTACACTACCATTGCCATACACGCAAACGAAGAGTATGATCAAATTTTGGTATGTAATTAGTTGGTTGCGGAAGGTGTGCTTGTAGGTTTAAGTTGTAGTCGGTGGATATTTCATGACATATTGTTGTAAATCTTCTCATAAGCTTTATATACTCCAAACAGATTTGATTAGCGTCGGAAATTATTTTTGTAGAAGAAATAATTCTCTTAAGATGAATAGTTGATATAGAACATTCTTTGAGTGTTTAGTCACTTCAATCCTGTAATAGCCAGCATAAACCATGAACATATTAGAAAGGAAAAATAATTAAATGCAAAACTATGAGGACAGAAGTTAAAAATCAACATAGAAGATTTAAATTTCATGATGGGAAATTAACTGTGTGGCCATTTCATGTTCTTGGGCTCTTTTTTCAAGCAGAACAGAGAAATGGTGGAAGTTCTATAGATACCCAGGGGACCATTGGGAGTAACAGTACAAGTTGCAATCTGTAATTTGAACTTCATTGTGGCTTTCATTTATCACTCCACTACAATTGGCAATGACTGAAACAAAGTGCTCCACTGTCAACAACTCATTGGTGGCACAGATTCTTTGACAGAAGATGGAACCCCCAGAGGTGCAGCACTTCAAGACACCACCCAGGTTGAGGTCAAAACAGAGCAAGTGAAAATACATTTCAGTCTTGTTTAGAGAGCTGACATTGCTCACAGAAGAAATGACTTTGAGACCAATGGCTGTGGTACAAGCACTACAGTGGTCCCTTCTACTACTAGCACTGCAGGTATGTGTGTCAGTCAATGACCATTTCTTTTGTTCCTGCTGCATCATGTCCTCACTTCATTTGCAAGGTTACACTGCTCCATTATCTAGACTTACAGATTCTACAATAATCTTATAACCAAGGAACAGATGCATTCTTCTGAGGATTTGGTTGTTTTTAACTCTGGTTTTGGGGCCATTGAACTCATAATTTAAGTGCTTCATGGAATCTTATCATGGACCATATCATGTTATCTATCATATATATATTAATTTTTTGTTATTATGAATCTGAGGAGGTACTTAGCCAAGGGAAATAAAAATAATGGCAGCATCATGCTTCTGTTCTCCTTGATCTGTTTTCTTTAAGACTCCAGAGAGTGATACATGAAGAATAAAATGATGCCACCACCAAGCATCTGATTCCCAGACCACCCCAAAAGTGACAAATTATCACCCTTGATCATGGCCAAAGGCTGATTTGTCCAAAAGCCAATGTGGCCTGTGGCTTGCATTGACCTTGTTATGGATCATCATCCATGGAAATATATGCTTTGGATGCCCATAATTCATGATCCACCCAAAAAAGTGGCATCCCTCTACTAGCTGCTAGTGCTGCTGCCTCACCCTTTATGCAACCCAACTTGGATTCCAACTTCCTTGCTTTGCAGTGTTAAGATTTGGCCTGGATGACTTGGATCCTATTCCTTCCTAGTGGTCCTAATAGGTCAACTCTGACCAAATTCTCCTGCAAATTAATTACCAATTCCTCAATCAGAATCAGACCAACCACATCATAAAATCTTATACCAACCCAATCAATTATGAAATTTAGATCAAACGGTCCTGCTCAGTACCATCAGAATCCTTAAAAATGGGTTCTGCACAGGCCCACTGGGTAGGTGCTCTGCAAACAGGTGCACCAAACAATTACACAAACACCTTCTCTGCATCATTAGATTCCAAGCGAATGGCGTCATGAGAACGGTGGAGCACTCGCCGATCAAGCTGACAGCCGACCCTGCATCACTACGAATTGGGTCAATACAATAATTCCCATCTCCCTCTTACGTAGTTCCATGCTTTCTTCTCTCTCTCTGTGTTTTTTTGCCACCTTTCATTAATTGTAGACTTCTTCCTCTCGAGCTTCCCAATCCCATCCGTTTGGCTTCGGGTTGGTTCTCTCTCTCTCTCTTTCTCTCTGTGTCTCTCGAACGCACGCTTGCACACAGCACCCCGAAAGTGACGGCATGGTGTAGTGCATGAGGGTCACGCCGAGGAAAAGCGAGGCTTTGGCATGAGATAGTCCACATTGTGATGGAAGTCGAGCGCTGTTGAAGACAATTTACGCATGGATGTGGCAGACATTTCCATGTGAAGTATTGACTTGAGGGAATTCGTTGGCTCCGTGTCCATCTACGAGCCAACTTGGAGAAATATTGGAGCAGCAAGTGGTTTGGGCATTCAAAAGGGATGATTCCCTTTGCCATTCTTGTTTCTATGCTTTTTGTCGATAAAGAAAGAGGTGTAAGCAAGTCAAATGCCCACTGTTCCACAGGTGAAACCGAAAGAAACCTCATGCTAACTCATTGGCCATTTCATCAAACAAATGCCAAGGGATCACTGTCTTGTAGCTTTAAATACTTCCAATCTTCTCCACCATTGCAGCGTTCTTGAGTTGCCTCGATGTGCAGAGACGGAGATGGCGGCCTTATGGGAAACACTGCTGCTTCTGCTCGCCAACCTCTTCTGGGGAGCCATCGCCGCGAGGCCGTGCTCAGGCTCAGGCTCAGGCTCGGCTTCGGACATGAACTATTGCCTTAGCTGGAGGGTGGCGGTGGAAGCTAACAACGCCCAGGCCTGGCGCACCGTTCCTGCACAATGCACTCGCTACGTCGAGGACTACATGCTCGGAGGCCAATACAACAGGGACCTTGACACGGCCATCGACCAGATCTTTATCTACCTCAATGGAACCCTTGCAGCTGATGATGGCATGGATGCTTGGATCCTCGACGTCGACGACACATGCCTATCGAATCTTCTGTACTACAAGGACAAGCATTTTGGGTAAGGTAACACAAGTTTTCTGTTGTTTTTGCTTGCTCTCAACTTGCTGCTGCTGATATGGCTTTGCTGCCTCAGAGGAGACCCATATGATCCTCTGGCATTCAAGAGCTGGGCTCAGAAAGGGGTTTGTCCGGCGATTCCTGCAGTCCTTCAGCTGTATAAAAGGCTGATAGAAAAAGGCTTCAAAGTCTTTCTTCTCACTGGAAGAGATGAAGTGGTGTTCAGCTCATCAACATCTCAGAATCTGCATGCGCAGGGGTTCACGGGACATGAGAGGTTGATACTGAGGTAAAGGACTATCATCTAACGCTAAGAACTAGTGAAATCTCTACTTTATAAGCAATTTATCATCTCTGTGAATGACTGGTTAACATTTTTGCATAAACAAGTTGAACTTGGTAGGAACTATTCATGGCTTACCTATGAGAAGCAGGGAGATCCTTCGAAACCAAAGTCAACAACTGTCTTTGCCCTTGTTCTTCAGATTTGATCTGTTAACATCCACCCATGCATTGCTTTCGGTCTACTGCAATCTTAGCAAGCTATATAAACAAGAGGTTACGAGCCAATATTATGCAGATTGTGGATAGAAACATATGTTAACATATGGAGATGTGAGGATGAAGGTCCAGAGTGAACCACCGATTTGATCTCCACAAATCAGAGATGTTCCATCTGTCTTGCAGATACATGACACAAAACAATTAAAGAATGACATTACTTGAACTCTGGGTCCAATCAAGATGTAGGATGATTGCATAATTTTGCTTTTAAATCTTTTAAGGAAATAGCTTGAGCCATTTAGGAAGCTTAAAACTCCAATTTGTGCCTAACTGATGTTTAATCTTCCAGGATTTAGACATCTGATACTACTAACAGTTCTTGAACTCCAATTCTGATCAAAGTGGAAACATATATTTCCACTCCCATCCATTGTTATTCCTTAACATACATCTGATACTGCTAACAGTTCATCAACTCCAATTCTGATCAAAGTGGAAACATGTATTTCCACTCCCATTCATGATTCCTTAACACAGCCCAATAGTGTTCATCTTGGTTTTAGCTTTCAGTAACAATTCACTTGGTGAGACCTCTGCAGAAACCAAGCTTACAGAGGACAGGGTGCAGCAGTGTTCAAGTCTGCCATCAGGAAGCAGCTGGTGTCAGAGGGCTACCGGATTCGAGGGAACATCGGGGATCAGTGGAGCGACTTGTCAGGAGATTGCATTGGCAACCGCTTATTTAAACTGCCTAATCCCATGTATTTTGTTCCATGAGAGAGATTGTTCCTCCTCGAGAAGTGTAGATTGTCATCCTCTCTCTGGTGCACAGGAACAGTATCAATGTTCTGCACAATTCAATAAAGCTACAATATTGTCATATAAATGATGATGAGATAGTTTATCTTGAAATGAATTGATCAGGGATCAAAGTTATCCAAGTTTATAGAGAAGAACAGATGAAAGGTAAAAAGAAACACATCTTGACAGTTTAGATGAGCCTCATCGATGAGTGCCGAAAAATGAGTTGAACCTTGAACAAAGATGTTTTAGATCAAGAAATGTCTGAATGACATGAATCAATCCTGGAGTTTCATTGAATAAAGCTGAACTTAGCTAACTAGATTTCTGTTCAAAAATTTCTTGATGCTATGTCAGTGAAAGTGAATTGTGGAAGAGATTGTAATTCTTGTACAAGGCAATGATACATCTGTGAAAGCTCAAGAAGCAGAGTCTTTTCCCAGCATTTTAATTGTGTGTTTTTTTTTTTCTGTTAATTCCTTTGGTGAGAAATCAGTTTATTCATCATTAGGTTCTCAGAAAATTTGTATTGTTGATAAAAAATATCAGAAGAAAAAAGCTCTGGTGGATTGAATTTAGATGAAGCTTTGTTTGTGATAATTGTTGTACACTGGAAGGTGGTTTAAATGCACTTGCTGCATCTACTCAGAGCTGGTCTGCACAATCCACTAGTTCTAAACAAGTAGGAAGGATTTATTGATACCTGATGATGATTGAGAAATCCTTCTCCTTTTGACAGATTAATGGCTGTCCAAATCTCTCTCTCTCTCTCTCTCTCTCTCTCTCTCTCTCTCTCTATCTTCAAACATGCTAATGTTTTCAAAGTAGAGTATTGCTTTCAGCTGTTGTAATATCAGTATCTGTGCAGTGTCTCTAAATCACTTCCCATCCTTCCAAAATCAATCTCAGTGGTCATCTTTTGCTATGCTTCCCAAAAGTCTTCTTTGTCACTTCATTAATCCATTAATAAATGCATGACCTTTTCTTTACTCGATGCACATTTTGAGGAAAACCATTTTTGACGCCAGTAAAAAAAAAAAAATTAACCAAGCTTGCTTCTTTCTTTAAGAAATCAGCTAATTATTTGGAACACCAAAACAAAACAGCAAAATAAAATCTCTTATACATATTCACCCCTCAAACAAAAATCCTTTTTAAGGTTTTCTAAATTGATACTCTTTTTTTATTTTTTTTTTCAAGGAACTTTTTTTTGTCATCCCTAAAATAATGCTTAATAAGATAGTGCTTGTTAGACTCTAGGAATTGATTGAATCGGTCCGATCCCTCGTATATAAAATTTATACTAACAGATATAATATTTTTTTTTATTTTTTAAATTTCTATCGAAGCAATAATATGATCGAGGAGGACGAGGATATGCTCAAAAGTCTTAGAGGCCTTTACGAAGATATGACTAAATAACTAATCATACGAGACAGAGATGATAGAAACTTAAATTTTAAGACGAAAACGATCAAAACGATGTTGGGATAAAAAAAAGGATCAGACAAAAAAAAAAGTAAAATAATAAATAAGGCCAGAAATGATCATCCTGCCCGAATAAAGCAAAAAAAATATTCTGCGAAAATAATGAAAGTTTATTTATTTATTTGTTTGGAATTTGCCCTTCCTATTAATAGTCAGGAAGCCACGATGGAAACCACACTGACTTCTTACCAGCGTTGTGTCATTGGTACCTGATGTGGGGCCCACTAAAAGCACATTGATACTCGTACTCGCATTACAGGTAAGAAGTGAAGTCAGCACCAGAACGTACAGAGAGAGTTTTCCTTGGAAGGTTCCTCTCATACTTTAAATAGTCGTCCGGCCTCTTACTATTGTCTCTTATAATATTCCGCGAGGAGGCGAGCGAGACTTGCGATGGCGAGACCCGCGACGGCCTCCCCATCCACCGGAACCCTTACGATAACCCTCGAGGAGCCATCCCCTTCCTCCACATCGCGGCCATCGCAGCCGTCCCCCCACCAGACCCTCGTCCTCCGCCTCAAGCGCCCCAAGAAGGTCTCCTGGAAGGAGGGCACCGTCGACAACGAGTTCCTCAACCGGAAAAGCTCCAAGAAGTGCTGCATCTTCCACAAGCAGAAGCCATTCGACGAGGACGACAGCGACGAGGAGGATGGCGGCGCTGATCCCCCGACGGATGGCGGCGCCGGGCCCAGCCATCGTTGCTGTTCCCATGATGGAGGGCACTGATGAGGGTAATGCTCTCATTCTCGATCGATTGCCCTCGTTTATATATATATCTTGCTTTCCGATGCTTAGACTCACATGAAAGCTTGAAATATCCTTCGATTTAGAGGTGTGCTGATCCCGATCTGGTTTCGGATCGGCCAATTTTGGGAACCGCGCTTCTTTCTGAATCAACTTGTTAAAGTCGGCGTTTTCCCATGTATTTATTACATGGACTGGCTTGATCCGAAGTAAACATATACTGTTTAATGTCGACCAAAACCCTAACATGATCATTCC